>NC_056739.1:780337596-780570096 GCF_019279795.1 Protopterus annectens | reverse complement strand
ACAGCCCTCCATCCCTCTCATTCTGGATTACTTAGCTGACCTACTACACAGTGGTCACTCTTTCTCCTCTATAAAAATTCATGCCTGTGCTATTTCTGCTCATTTTCCTACGGAGCAGCCCCTTTTCTCATACCCTTTGATCAAACAGTTCCTCAGAGAGGCTAACGACTTGAGGCCCCCTCCAGAAGGGCACCAAGCAGGGGACCTTAACTTTGTCTTAGAAAAGCTAACCCTGCCTCCTTTCGAACCAGCTTCTTCTGCAGAGCTAAAATTTCTCTCCTGGAAGACAGCCTTCTTTCTGGCCATCACTTCAGCCAGAAGAGTCTCTGAGCTGCAAGCACTCATAGCTGTGGAACCCTTCATCATTTTCCATGCAGACCGGGTCCCTCAGAACTAACCCATCCTTCATGCCCAAGGTGGTGTCCAGTGTGGCTCTCAACCAATCCATTCATTTGCCCACCTTCTTTCCTAATCCCCAGAACAAGGGGGAAAGGATTTTTCATTCTCTAGATGTGCTCAGATACTATCTGGACAGGGCTAAATCCTTCAGAAAGTCTGATCAAATGCTGGTTAGCTTTGCTACAGGGGCAGAAGGCAATGCCATCTCCAAGCAAATCATTTCCAAATGGATAGCACACTGCATCCATTTCTGCTACAAACAGCATGGTAAGCCTCCCCCAAGGAGGTCAGGACACAGTCCACCAGAGCAGCCTCCACCTCTGCAGCTTTCCTCAGAGGAGTCCCCACCAGGGACATCCTGGAGGCAGCCACTTGGACATCTGTTCACACTTTTGCCAAGCATTGCCACCTGCCTCTCTTCTCCAAATCCAGAGCAGGGTTTCCTTCTGCAGTCTTGCAGGGCATCCTAGCCAGCCCCTAGCTTCCTTGATTGTCTCCACCCTTTTCCTCAGCTTTGGGAATCGACCCAAGTGTGATGACTGCAACAGTGAAACACAAAGAACATAGTACAGTTGTGTACACTTACCATAAATGTAGATGTTCGAGTGTATTCACTGTTGCAGTCCTGGTTTCCTTCCACCATCCCCCTTTTTTCTCTCTCTCTCCTTTTGTTACCATTCTTCCTTGTTGTTCTCCTTTCCTTACAAGGGACATATTGGTATTTATTTTCCACTGGTGAGGTTCTTCCACCAGAACCTGGCCTCCTACTTTGGGGTTTTCTGAAAGGTTAGGGCAAGAAAAACTGATGTAATGGCGTTGGTTGCCTTACTTTATACCACTGACGACCTGACGTCAGTCCTCAAGTGACAGCAACTGACACAGTAATACTAAGTCTCTGGTATTTGGGCTGGCTGAGGCTACCCTGGGAGATATAACCCAAATATGATGACTGCAGCTGTGAATACATTCGAACATCTACATTTATGGTAAGTGCACACAACTGTACTTTACAGCATTTCTGTTGTTTTCCATTTTCTTATCTGTGTCTGTTTCCATATGAATTCAAAGCACAGCTTTATTAACTGGTCCTTAAGGAGAAATAAGTCACTAGACAAGCACACTCTACTCATTCCTGTCTTCTTGACTAACCAGATGAGTGTTGTATACCATGTCATATAGCAGGGTGTGTACATAGTCAGAATAAATACTTTATTTTAAAATGTATTTGTAGCTAGCTTAGCATAACTTTGCTTAAGCTGGAAAAGATGTCTTCTTTTATTTATTTATGTATTGAGCATGCTTAGGATACACAGTGTTTGTTTTCAGGGGTAACCTGGAAGCACTTTCTGGTTACATGACTTCCTCAGTCATACAGTAGGTGGGTGGAGGTGATATAGCTATGGTACAAGAATGCCTCATGATGCCATCTAGAGATATTCAACAATTTCAGTTTGTTCAGGAGCTCTTTATGTCACTGTGCATTGTCTTTATACAGACACATAACACCACAAATTAATTCTGTATGGAATGAGTGACTTGCTTCTTATTTTGTTCCTGGTACCAGAATTTACATTGTAAGGCTTCCACAGTTTCAGTTTTGCTTTGTTTCTCTGGTATTCAGCCTGTTTAATTTATTGCTGTAGCTTTCATTGATAACAGAATGTAACTTTTGGTGATCATATAATAAGTAAACTTTATGATAGCCCCTACACACACTGCATGTGCCTTACATAGTGGTCAGTCATACTCATCTCATACAGCTTAATGTGCTATTTATCCTGCAGGTGTTACTCAGATATACACACTAGGCATGTTGAGTTTAAAATGACTGTCTCACTTGATTAACCAGTATTTGCACACTCATTTTAAAAATAATAATAGGGCATTTTCACTAATAGTACAGCCAGAATTGCATTCATTGCCAAGGAGGGTACAGGTGACTGTTCTTATGCAACTCCTGCAACATTTTGGGGAGTAAGAGCAGACAAAACTGTTTACACCCTTTGTCCTGTCAATATTTAACATACTGTTCTTATTTCAGGCATATATGGCCATTTTACAAAGCAATCACATAACAAAGGAAGTCTAAATAACTTTTTTATATGTTAAAAAGTCTACTGTTCCTACGAATTCCTTCTACATATGGTGACATTGTCCAGTTAGTGTCTGAAATTAAATTCGGACTGGGACTCACAGTTTGAATAAGGTTCACTGCGTGCACGCGCGTGCACACACACACACACACACACACACACACACACACACACACACACACACACACACACACACACACATGTATTGTCATCACATGAACTGTTCATACTGATAATTTCTACAGCTCTTCATTACTGACTGCAAATGCTCTGGGCTCATTACTAGTTCATGACTTTAAAGCTAATTTGAGCTATATATACTCTGAAGTGGCACAGCATGATCAGAGATTTGGGGGATGAGGGAGTGGCAAGGACATCCACTGCATAGTGTGCAAGTGTCTATGCTAGACCATGCTTGACACTATTGTATGTCACTTCCTGCAGTGGCAGTAAACAGCCACCACTGTATGATGACTCTTAGCCTCCTACTGCTTCATCTGGTTAGAGGCTCCAGTCTGTTTCTCCTTTCAAAAAGTCAGGAGACCCACCCAGCTAAGGCTTCCATCGGAGATTACTGGAGAGGATGTATTGAGGCACTCTATGTGAGACACAAGGGCACTGATCATATAATTGCTTGCTGTTCAACTTTTTGCGAACTATTGTCTGATCACATTGTTATTAGCTATCTGTTTGCAATATGGCCTGGGTCATGACTGAAAAGGGTCCACGAACCAGTGCACCTACTATGTTAATGAATGTATAAATAAATAAATAGATACATAAACAGCCAAAAAGTTAGCATGACCGTATACAGAACAAGAGTGCATACCAAAAAAGAGCTTTACTGTATCACATCCTGAAAAACACCATCTGTCTCCAGTCCTGTTTCTTTCATATTGTTTGCTATATTGTTAGTTGTTATCTAAAATGTACACACACCACCCCTTCTATCCTCCTGTGGATTTTATTTTTGAACTGATCATGTTTGTCAATGTACATTATCCTTGCTTGTCAAACAAGGAGGAAAGAGCTTTATCCCTTTCACCACAATGTCTGCATTCTCATCAGTAATAATTGTTATTATTGTGCTCTGATAACTAAAATAAGTAGGCATCAACATAAGTCCTGGATCCCACTTCCACTAAATGTACTTTATCTTAAAAAAGTATGGCCTGTGTAGGTCATTGCCAATGTATGGAGAATCTGCAGAAAATCCTGAGACTCTTAAACACCACCCACATACTAGATATTGTGGGAATAAGCGTAAGTCATGACTTATTGAAGCTCATCTAAGTATTTTGTATATTTAAACAGTGAAATAAAAACTTTGGCAGTGTTATCAGAGCTGGTGCTGAAGCATATCATGTTTATTTTCATAGAGGTTATATACGGCACTGTGGTACAACCATGAATGGCACAACGGTCAAATCTAACATGGTACTGCAGAAGTATAAGGAAATCAGTCACATTATTAATGATGCTAATGCCTACTGATGTATATTATTTATTATGTAGAAGATTATAATCAGGTTTCTGATATTAACCAGCATATTTTATGGTTGGGATATGGAAAGTCATCTCAAGAGTGAACCGAGGTGAATCTTGGCATCCAAGTCAAGAACAAATAAAACTGGTTATGATCATGACCCATTATAATTCTTTGAAGTTCATGAAGTTTTACCTGCTCCATGTACTGCCAGTTAGAGGAAAAAATGGTGTGTGAAGTATTTTACAGGCCTTTGAAAGCCGATAAAACACTTAATGCTGTCAGAGCAGGTGGAAATGACTAGCTCCTCTTTAGAACCATTGGCTTTAAAAATGTTTTCCAATGCTTCCTTGTACCACCCGTGACAGAGAAAAGCATCCAACAGCTTTTAAAAGCTGTTTTACCTTCAGCTGCTGTTCTTTGCCAGCTGACAGTGTCCTCTCTTAGCCCCTAGTGTAAGACCAAATTTTGACAGCACTTAGTTGTGCTTAACAAGCTTTTGTTAAACACCTCTGAGGGCTATTAAGACTGAGTCTTACATACTATGTCCTTAATAAGCTTGCAGTGCATGAACAGTAGTGATTACAATCTGATATTTGGAAAAAGATTAAGTGCTAGAAAAGAGCCGAGAAAGAACTTTATTAAACATTAAGCACCCACTGCTAAAGATGTTAAGGTCGCATTCTGCGCTTGGCTGTAAAATCTACCAATACAGATCAGTAAATGACAGCAGCAGAAAAAAATATTTGGTTTTGCCTGTCATCTGTGTCAATAAGGTATCCCTTCCTCTTACAAACTAAGAAAGTTACTAGAATAACAGGATGTGTGTTCTCATGTATTTTCTTGGGTGGATAGGAAATTTGAAACTCAAATGTATGTCACTGTTCAGTGACTTCAATCCTCTGTGAATTGCCTGAAAACTACGAACTTTATGAGGAAAAGATCAAACAAATGTGGCAAAAATCTGGACAATTAGGAGGTATGGAAGATGAATGCAAACTTAAGGGGACTTGTGTGTTACACTGCTTTTCTGATAGTGCTAGCTATGTGGCTAAGTGCTTTATGGCTTTGAAAATCATGAAAACACTTGACTTTTTTTTCTTATTTTTTTTACTGTTACTAGTATTACATGGAGCAGATAAAGCTCCTTGCACTACAAAGAATTATGACTGGATCTTCAATTATAACCCTAAATTGTGTTTTCAACATGGATGCCAAGATTCAGCTCTTGAGCTTCGTTGTTGAGGTGAATTTCTTGCATCCATGTCTTAAACACATAATAAACTGGTTGTGATCAGCGACCCAGTCATAATCTTCTGTATCTTTTTCCTGATTTTGCTGTGTAGTTGCAATGCTGCAATCACTCCAAAAAAATGTAATCAACTATTTGCTGCATGAAATGAGTTTGAGTTATTATTTAGTGTTATTATTTAAGGAAGCACAAGTGATAATCACTGTAAACTGGGAGCACAGTATTTTACTAAGAAATATGACATTTTAGGTAGGTGTTTTTGCTCACGAGGACTGGAAGAATTAATTTATGAAAATATATGATGACAATTGATAGCTGTAAATGTCTGCTGTACTTCTCTGCATATCCAAAATGTATAAAAAAATAACATTCCAGAAATTCAGTTTAAGTTAGCATTTGGTAGAATAAAAAAAAAAGTCACTGGTGGTTTAGTCAGTTTTTTTTTTTTTTTAAATAAAAAAATAAGGGACACAGAATGGAAGCTTTCTGATATCAAACAGCCTGTAAATTATTTAGTAAAAAATTTTTTTTCTTGCTTCATCTGTTAATTATTTGGCTTTCTTTATGGTATCTCAGTGGTCTTCCCTTTTATATGATGAATGAATCTGAGTATGTTGTTCTCAGCTGTTTTAAAGGTCTGCCATTTTGTTAGAAATTTAGGCATATTAGGGATAGACCATACTCAAAATATAGAATGAGAACATTTTTGCTCAAACTTCAGTAACTGGCAGATGGGAGATTCTATAGGATAATTTTAGTTGCTGTAGAACTTTGTCAACTTGTTGCTGAAGGATAGGTTGATCTAATGTTGTCTTTTTATCCATCTCAACCTGTGAGTTATTGGAACCAGCTCAGATCAAAAGCCAGCCCCTTTAGAATCTTCAGTCCTGGAGCGCCTACTCCTTTTCCCATAACCGCCTACTTTATCTGACTCTCCACAGATCTCCTTTGCTGCCATTACCAACAGATCATGGTCTTGACAGCATTTCATGATAAGTTACTTTTTTGCTTGAGTTTACTCATCTTTTATAGGTTCAAAGGTAGGTACTAGGCTAGCTTCCCTTGTGCACCTAGGCAGTTTCCTTTTTTTTGCGTGATATAACCTATTCCATTTGTTATAGATTGGCCTTACTCATCTAATGATCAGTAATTATATATAACCCCTAATAAGAACACCATAGATAATTTGAGGGGACTCATGCATGGGATAAAGCATTAGGAGCTGTCTCTGTCCATTACAAGTACAGGGGGAAGTCCTGGAGTAATTTTTCTGTTTCCCATCCACAGATCTAAGTTGCACTTGAAAATGGACATTTTTGCAGCCTCCTCTACCTTTCTTCCTATATATATATATATATATATATATATATATATATATATATATATATATATATATATATATATATATAGTGTTTAGATTAGTAGTTAGGTAGGTTAAGTGTTTAGGGATAGTATATCTTTAACAGTTTTGCCACATCCTTTTCTATTTTTTAAACTTGTATCTGTTTTTTATATCTTTGATTAGTATTGCCAGCAGTGTTATTATTGCTGTGGTGTTTTGTTAGCTTGTGGTAATTGTTTTTTGCTTAGCTGTCAACTTCTTCCCAGTGCACAATGGACAAGGCAGCTTTGGGGTTTAAAAATGTGTCATGTATGGGCACAAATTGTCCCCACAAGGCACCCATGATAAGTGTGTCTATTGTTTGGGTGTGGCACACCTGGATGTCAAGTGCAAGGCTTGTGCTGCTTTTGGCATCAGATCCCTGTCAGATAGGACGGCCAAACTTGTTTTAAAGGGCCTTCTTCAGTCCTCTGACACTTCAGCCTTTCATTCTCCCTCTCAGAAAGAGAGCAAAAGCTAAAGATAAGGATACAGCATAATTGTCTCATGGTACTAAGCCCAAGGATAAGGAGGAGTACAAACATTCCTCTTCTTCTACTGAGGGCTAGCTGGATCAGAAAATCTTTAGCTCCTCTGGCTTTTCCTCCAACTGGGCCTTCAGTGCCACATTGGCACTTATTGCTGGTGATTACAGTTCTAGACTCTGAATCCTCTAACCCTCTCACCCTTAGTATCGCTAGTCCATTTCTTTCTAAGGATCCATCTGCTGCCTTGGCCAAGATTCATTCCTCTTTCTTCTCCATTACCCCTGCTGAATTTTCTCCGAACCCATCCCACTCAGATCCTAGCTGCTCCCTTCCATTTCTGAAACTCAGCAAAATATGCTAAGACATTCTCAAATCCAGCTTCTTTCAGGTCCACCAGTTCAGTTGGGATCCTTAAATCCTCTGATTTGGAGCAGCTAATGACTTCCTTCCTGCAGGCCCAGGTGGACATAGGGATTATTCCTCCCTCTGAGGCCTGAGTCTGTGGCACCCTTGGCCTTGGGAATGATTATTCCTCCACTGGCCCCCATTGGTTCAAGGATCCTCAGGTCTGACTACTCAGCTGCCCTCCCCTCTGATGGTGTGGATGTTTTGGCCGCTTCAGACACCAGCACTGTTCTTGATGTTGTTGGAGCTGGTTGCATCTTGGAGTTGAACAATCAGGACCAGCGCCCCGTATCTCATTCAACTTTCTGAACTTCACAGTCATCCCTCCTATTGGTGCTTCATTCTTTGATAGGCTGGCTCATATCTGGACATTGGAGTGGACTGGTTTGGTATTAGGTCTCAGTGTTGGCTGACATATTGGAAAGAATCCTCTCCCACTCTGATACAGGTACTTCATCAATTAAGTTGGATCCATTTTGATTTATTCCTCTTTCTATTTCCTTGACTATTCATCAACTTCTTTTGGGACAGCCCATGTCTCTGGGCCACGAGACTACTCTGCATTCAGGGCTCCCCACCTCTTCTGTATCTCCTCCTGCTTCTCCCCAGGGAGGTCCATATGAGGAGTAAGTGTAAGAGGAAACACTTGGACTCTCCTGAGGAGTCCCTCACTCTGGATAGTGACCATGTTGAAGGAAAAGGATCCCACAAGTCTTTCACAGAGGAAACCTCCTTTGGAAACTTGCACAAATTGTTGAAACAGCTTGAGGGTGGACCACAAAAGCCCCTTCCTTGGAAGAGACGGGATCAGGTCCATCCAAATCCTGGGTGGACCCCCCCCAAATGCCCTTGTTGATCTGGAATCCCAGAGGGCTTGGAGAGATCTTGACATGGTGAAGCCCATTCCCCAAACCCCCAACAAACTCCCTGTCCTGCCAAAGATAGGTCCCAGTGGAACAAGAGTCTGGTGGTGGATGCCACTGTGGTTGCAGCTGCCACTAAAAAGGATATCTCAGAGGAGAGTTCCATGCTTTATCCTCCTAACAGGGAGTCTTGGGCCTTGGACCATCTGGGAAAGTGCAGCTGCACTTCACCCACATTTGCCCTACATGCAGTGAATTACCTAGCTTATTTGACATGACTTCAGTGTAGCCTTATCTCAGAAGTGTCAAAGGTGGAGAAGACACAGCAGCCTCCAGACTCTTACAAGACCCTGGAAGCTTGATTGTGAAGAATGTAATCTATTTCTGAAGTTTCCACAAGGCATTTTTCTGATGCTGCTGATGGTACATCTCACACTGCTGGCAAAGGTATTGCCGTACACCATCATGCCTGGATGTGCTTATGCAACTTTGTGGCCTATTTCAACACATCCTTTATCAGTACCCTTTGGATGGCTCCTCACTTTTTGGCCCAAAAGTCAAAGAGACTCTGACCAGAAGGGAACAGAATGGAAAGACACTATATGCCATCGGAGTTCCCTTCTCAACCCTCAGAAGTCCTTCTTTAGGAACCAGAAGGGAGGGAAGCATTTCATAAGTCATAACAACATTTCCAGGACATCCCTAATGACACTTACCTCCAGGGCAGGAACTAACTTTAATAGGCACATCATAGGGGCATGAGCATTCCACAGAGCTAGGGCTTCCACTGTGCTTTCTCCAGGAAGCTCTTCCAGCTCCCCTGAAGGGTTGCCCAGCTGCAGCATTCTGGAGGAAGTCGGGGACACCTGGCTCTCCACCCAAAAGCTTGAGAGGCCATTATGTCAGACATGTGGGTGTTGAGAGTTGTACCCAGAGGTTATACCATTTCCTTTTTATTCACCCCCCCCCCCCCAATGTGCCACCCCATCAGCAAAGGGAAGCAGTTGTGGAAATCCAGAGAGAGTTTCTCAGCTGAGTCATGCAAGAGATCCCACCAGACTAGAGAGAATCTGGAGTCTATTAAAGAAACTTTTTAGTTCCAGAGAAAAAGAAGGACCCGAGACCTAGTTTGGATCTCAGCAAGTTGAACCAATTTGTCAAACAGACCAAATTCTGGATGGTCACGGTGCAGTCCATTGTGCCTCTTTTAGAAGAAAGACAGCTGGATGTGCTCAATAGAGATCAAGGATGCTTACTATCACATAAAGTTTACAAGGCACTACAGGAAGGTTTTGCCCTTTCATTATCTATTTGGAGCTCTGCCCTTTGGTCTCACTACAGCTCCACAGGTGTTCACCAAATGTATGGGAGTGATAGCAATCAGGCTTAGGATTCAGGGGTTCCAGGTCTTTCTATACCTGGATGACTGGCCTTTCACGGTTCCTACAAAGGTGTCCCTAATCAAAGCCAGAGATGTCTTGCTCCAGCTGTGTCTGTCTTTGGGCATAGCAGTGAACTATGACAAGTCCAATCTGGAACTGGTTCACATACTAGCATTTGTCAATTGCCATTTGGATACAGTCATTCAAACTGCAAGACTACCACTCTCCAGGTGAAATTCTGTCCGAATGCATGCTACCCATATTTTATTGTCTCAGAGACTTCCTGTGTCTTCAGTTTTGTTTTTCCTCACATTGTATAGTTCCTATGGCAAGATCCAACATGCAAGTCCTACAGTGGACTTTGGCAGTTTAATGGTCCTGTCTCATTCATCTGATGGATTTTCCCACTTCACTGACCAACATCTGTCTCCACCACATTCAGTGGTGGTGGTGAGAATCTCCTATAGTCACAGCAAGTCAACCCTGTGTTTGTCTCCACCCTAAGGGCACAGTCTCAGTCTGAGTCCAGTATTCATGTCAACATTGTGGAGGTGATAGAAGTCCACCTAGCACTGTAGGCTTTCCAGGACCTTCTCCCCAAGGGTGTGCTTGCTATCTAGACTGACAACACATCAGTGGAATGGTATTTGAATAAACAAGGAGGAACCCGGTGTTATTCACTGTGTCAAGAGGTCATAAGAGTTTGGTAATAGGTGATGCCTTCTCAGTGATTTGTCATTGCAATGCACATCCCAGAGAAGTCTAACATTTTAATGCACAGTCTGAGCAGGCACATCCTCCTGCCTCAGAACTGGTCTCTAAATCTATAGATAGCAGAGTAGATGTTCCACTGCTATGGCAGCCCCTGCTGCAGTCTATTTGCTTCCTCGTCCAGCACCAAATGTAGCATTATTCTGCATGCTTGGCCCCTGGGTTTCCTGTATGCTTATACCACAGACTCACTGATAATCAAGTTTCTTCAGAAGGCATCTCACTACAGAGCAACCGTGAGCCTCATTGCCCCATTCTGTCAGAGACAGTTTTGGTTCGTGTTCCTTTGGCCTCATCTGCTTTACCCTCCCTGAGTACTGAACCCTGTCCCTGGTCAGATATCTCATCTGTCAGGCCTACCTTATCCGGACATTCATCTTAATCTAATCTAACCCCACTGGATTCTGTGGGAATGGAATGATGATCTGAAATGCATATATTTGTAACTGAAATCACTGTAAAATCAGACATGCTTGCTGGTGAGTTCACAGTAACTATATCTATAAAAGTTTGCTGTTTGGATTCTGCCTTATGCAATTTTATTAACTTGGAATAGTTAGGTCCAATATTTATTCAGTGAGCAATACCTAGGGTATTATTTATTTAGCTGTAAATCAGATATTTCTTGAAATATTCAGTCTTGTACAATCAACTGTTATTTTTAAATTCTTTATGCATTGTCTTGACCACTACATATTTAATCTGTATTATTACTTCTTCTTCTTTCGGCTTTTTCCTGGTTAGGGATCGCCACAGTTAATCTGTATTATCACTGTCTTTATTAAACAAATGCTTATTTATTTATTTACTTATTTATTTATTTACCATTAGGATCTTGTGTCTCATATTTATTATTTATGTAACTCTTTATTGTCTAAGGAGACTGTATTATTTATCACATTGGCAAAGATTTATCCAACTTCAGAAGTCAGATCACTTCAACTCATTAGCAGTGAGATATTCATTTTTATGTTATATTTTGCTAAATCAAGAGTTGTCAGGTAACTGATGTATTTGGTGTCTAGCTATATCTACTGTGATAGCAGTACTGTTATGCCAGGAAATTTGGAACCGGAGGATTCTATCAGCATTCCTTGGGAAGTTTGTGTGTGTGTGTGTGTGTGTGTGTGTGTGTGTGTGTGTGTGTGTGTGTGTGTGTGTGTGTGTGTGTGGGTGTGTGTGTGTCTGTGGAAGTAATAATTTGTTTGAAAGGCAATTACTATGGTAAGAAGCACTGGAAAACACTGTGATTCACAGTGAGTGGTGATACTTGGCTGCGTAAATGGTCAGTGTGAGGCTGTCAGAAGCCCATACCCAGGAATGCAGCACATATTCCTTTCATGCTGTTGGGACCAGATCACATTTAGTTAATTGGTTGTTAATCAGATTGAAGAACATGCTCAGTGATTCTACTAAATGCTGTTTTAGACCATTTTAATAGGCAGCCTGGTATGTTGTCCACTCCCACAGAAGCTGTGCTTTTGGCCTTGGAAAGTGCGGCTGTGACCTGTGGCTGGAGATACTAGGTAGAAAACTGGTGATGGTATGTTATGGGGTATGAATGGTGGGGACAGGGGGATGAAGTTTTCGCCAAACTTGCCCAATA
Source organism: Protopterus annectens (assembly GCF_019279795.1). NCBI lineage: Eukaryota > Metazoa > Chordata > Ceratodontiformes > Protopteridae > Protopterus > Protopterus annectens. Next base: position 780,557,970 of record NC_056739.1, on the reverse strand, counting down.
GCAGATCTGAGATGTCCTCAGGTTCAGTATAAGTGTTACCGTCCACAGCTAGTTTGGCACAAAGCTGGGCCTTCCCTTTTAGATTTCAGATGTAGCTAAAGAATGCTTTGTGATCTAACTTAGCTAGGGATGCTAACTTAGTTTCGTAACTAGCTTTAGAGGATTTGAAAGATGTCTAATCTGTTTGTTTATGCTTTGGCGGGAGTTCTTCCTTTGCTGGGACTGTTCCCTTGTGTTTTTTGACAGCAGTTTCTTTCTTTTATTGTATAACCTTTTTATGCTGGTTGTCCACCATGATGGCTTTTTTTTTGTGAGGATCATGATTTGATCCATTCTAGTATGGCTGAGTTTATACATTTGTATAGGTGTTTATACAGGACATTTGTGTACACCTCAGTATAGGGGTCACTGCTGTCAGTGTTGGCAGGGGGTCTGGTACTATTGATGCCATCGCTCAGTAAGTTACAGTTTGCTTTGGAGAAATTTTTTAAACTTTTTGCTCATGAGTGTGGGTCAGGTACAATTGTTACATCAAACTAGACTGATTTAGCATCAGACTTAACAAGGAGGGCAGACACATGGGGTGGTGCTCCGATCCCACATGTTGGTGAGCACTATGTCAAGGATTTTAGAGCCACTTGCGGGGGTGCTGACTATCTGCTCCAGAGCATTTGTGTTAACAAAGTCCAGGAACCTTTGGGCAATGAACATTTGTACCCATATATGTTACCCAGTTCATGGAAGAATAGTTAGTCACTCATGACCAGGGTATTTGGCTGTACTGAGAGTGACTCAAGTAGGTCCAGGTAGGTTGTGTGGTTTTTGTGGTTCATGGTGGGGGACCTATAGCTAACAATGACGTGGAGGGGGTCTTTTCTACAGTTAGTTGGACTTGGAGTAACTCTAGGGAGTCATACTGTTTAACCAGTCTAGAGGTGTATATGCCTTTAAAGAAGATGGGTACTCCTTCTCCCTTGTCCTTTTCACATTCATTGGGTAATCTCAGTGTGTGAAAGGCATTGTAGCCCTACATGGCTAGGGTATTCTCTAAGGCCTTGAACCATGTTTCTGTGACTGCGCAGACATCATCATCTTCCAGGGTGAGAAGTGCTTCAAGTGAGTGCAGTTTCTGGTTTAGATTCCTAGCATTAAGCAGCATAACCCTGAGTTTATTTCTGGAGGATATTTTCACTTGGGAATTTTGTTCTTATGATATTGCCTAAAAAGGCACTATGGAGGAGGCAAGTACCTTTGCCAGCAACCTAAAGCCTAGAGGCGACAGGTGAAGACCATCTCTGGCAAAGCAGTGTGGTCTGTCAACCATATCATCCCAGGCTGTCAGGTACTGGATCCCCCTGGACTGACACCATAAGCTAAGCCAATTGTCGAAGGCAGTCATTTTTTTGTTTGTATTGTGGTATAATCCTGGATGAGTGAAGAATGCTGCTTAGGGCTAGGGACATACCTACCTGGGACACATAATCTGACAGCTCCGTCATGTGTATATTCATATAGTCCAGTGAGGTACGTCTCAGGTCATTCAATCCAACATGGACTATGACAGAGTCATAACAGTACTTTTTGTTGAAAGACTTCAGTGCTTGCACGATTTGGCAGATCCTGTCACCAGACAGGCAGCTGACCATGACCTTTTCTTGTCCAGCCTAGTGAGGGGGACTTCTGTTTGTCTTACTATGGAGTCACCTATGACCAAGAAATTTTGTTAAGCTATGTTTTGCCTTAGGGGCTTATTGGGTGAGATACTGATGCGTGTGTCATTATGTGTAGCGGGTGCTGTTGGGACCGTATTGTGTGCAGAAGGTTTGCGCTTGGGAGGTCTTTGCTCTTTTGGTATAGTTCTAGTGAGTACCTATGTGTATATGGGTTTATGTGTCATATGTGTAGGAGGTGGAGTGCGGGTGCTGACATTCTGCTTGGTATTTGGTTTGTTGTTATGTGAGAGAGAGAGAGAGAGAGAGATCATTGATTCCAGATTCATAGTATAGATACATCTCTCACATATTGTATTTGCATGTTTTAGGAGTAGTAGGTTGTCCATACACATGAAGCAATTGCTACATTGCCTCAGGATGCCCAAGTCAGTCAGGCTGGCTGGAGAAACTGTGGGAAACTGACCTTCCATTATGCCATGTGTATTCTGTAATAAGTGGTGGAGGGTGGGCTAGATGGACTAGGTTCTGTTGTAGAACTAGTAAAATCAGCTAATCTTTGGGAAGTTTAGGGGTAAAAATCTGTGTCGGCACCTCAAAAAGCACTGTTGAGTTGCTGCCTGGGCAGCAGTGCACAACCGTGTTGTGCACAAAGAAGCAGGGAAGCTTAGAACGGTTCCTTAGTAGTTATCTAGGGAAAATTTGTCTTTTTAAGTGTTTGCATCTATACACGTCAGTACTAACCATTGTGCAGTATGCAGCTAAGTGCAAATGCTGTGTTTAAATATCAGCTAAGTAAAACAGTTTTCAAACAATCCAATCAATAGGAAAGCCCAAGACTGAGCCTTGTTCCAACAATCCCCAACTCAGATGGGTCCTTGATTACACTCTTTTGCCAAAAGGATGCGGGAGGGTCCTCTTCATGTAAGATGGCTGGCTTTAATGCTCAGAAAATCCCAAACAGTCTAGATTTAGCAAGTTTGAATCTAGCCTGTGCTTTAAATTGTGCAAGTACTGTAAATCGGCAGTGTAGAAAACACAGTCACAGACAATAAAAACAGTTTAAAGTAGGCAGCAAAACAGTTGCAAGCAGTTTAAAAGTGCAAAGAAGGTTATAAAAATACTTATTTTTCAGTAGAATTCAGAGGATGCCTTGGATTTTGTTCAAATTGACTTCAGATCTCTGGCTAAGGAGGCCAGACTTTGAGCAGCTCTGGTAAACTGAGCACAAACCCCAGCAAACACTGTTTAAATAGTTGGAATCAGCCAATACAGCTTAGTGTATGCAAGCTGTGGATCATACCACTCAGTTGTCCAAATTTTTGCAGAATGTCCAGATTTTTGGCTCATATTTTTGGTCTGTTCTTCACAAAATTTGTGATTTTCTGGCATATTACTGGGATGATCTGAGGACTGAAGTCACTAAATAATGACATACATTTGAGTTTCAGATTTCAAATTCTTCAGAAAATGTATGTTAACACAAACCATATTACTCTAGTAACTCTGAGTTTGTAAGAGCAATATTTAAAATATGTCCATATGTTTGGGCCTTTGTCCCCCCGTTGTGTTGGGCTTCATCCAGATTTCTTTTATTGAAAGGTTGAGAGGTATGTTGTGGATGTCTCTCTGGTGTAGTTGGGGGTAAGATGGTGTTAAGCTCACTTGATGTAGCTGGCTGAGAGAGGAGCCTCTACAGATGAGTTAAGCATTTATACCTCTCACAGAATCCTTTGGGCTTAGTGTTCATTGTCAGTGAGCATGAGGCAGTTCATACACTGCCTCAGGATTCCATGTTTTATGATGCTGGCAGTGTGGGAGTGTACATTGACTCCCCATGATGACTATAGTTAAAGTAAAAGTGGATATATACAGGGGTTGGGGAAATATTAGAAACATGGAAGTTAGTTGGACTGGTTTATATTCAGAGTAAGCCCGGCCTGCTTAGTGCAATTGGTACTCAGCCTCTAAAGATAAGTGTAACTAAGGGGAAGCTCTTGCAACTCAGTTCAAGCAGTTTAGACAAAGCAGAAATGGAGAAGTAACTCTCAGATATTATGAGAAGTTATCCTTCCTGCAATGTAAGAAGAGAGACTTTTACTTGTGCATACTACCTGCTATGGAAGAAACATTTCTGTGGCCTGCACAAAGCATTCCTGTTTGCAGTAAATACAAACACAGAAAACAAAAGAACCAGTGAAAGCTAGGTGATACCTGAAGCTCAAGTGCTTTAAACCACCAGGACCTCCAGCAGTTTGTCTTGACTCTCATTTAGATAAATTCACAAACTGATTCAAAGATGGCCATTCCTGGCCAATCAGATTATGTCAAAGCAGTAATTTAAATGGAACAAAACAGTATTAAAACAAAGCAGCTCAAAATGGTTAAAACAGTATAAAATAGTAACAGACAATGCAAAAGCAGTTCAAAACATCTATAATAGCTAGACAACTTAAACGCAGAAAAACAGAAAGTACTTTCCTGCCTATGTTTCTCGGTTCAGGTGCATCAGCTGGTAACACAATGTGGGGCACTTGGCTCAATCTCTGCAATTGTATTAGGAAGACAAAGGCTGAGTTGAACCTCAAGCAGTAAATTCAAGAGAAGAAAACAAAAGATCCCATGAAAACTAGCTGATATCTGAAGTCCAAATGCTGTAAACCAGAAGGACCTAGAGCAGTTTGCCTGATTCTCATTTAGATCAAATCACAAACTGATTCTATATTACTGTCTTTAAAACAGGAGCATCACTGCACTCAGGAGTAAAATTAGATGCCCATTAAAGTCACAGGGTAGATCTGCTACTTTCCACACTCCTATTCAGACTGAGGAAACTTGTTAACAATGTTGTCCACTACTCACTCGTCACCGACTAATACAAAGACCAGAAAACAGACTAAGAGACTAATGTTTTGAAAGTCCCAGGGTATTGGCCAAGACACTTCTGCTGACAAATTCCCCCCCAGGGGCAGATGGAGGAATAACTTTATTGGATGTTGAACCAGGAGCAGAGACAGACAGCAGAATCAAGGGTCTCAAGGTCCATTTACCAAGAAACCTTTTCAGCACTCCTGAAGGTTTCCCTGACTGCCACACACTGGAGGTAGTCAGAGGGCACTTATTTGTGCACCTTCACATCTGGCTGGCCATCACTCAAGATTTATGGGTGCAGAAGATAATCACCAGAGGTTATAATATTCCTTTTGCTTTCTCTTCAAAAAAGACAAAAATAATTCCCAAATGTTCCACCCAGCCACAGGGAAGTAACAAAGCTGCTAGAAAAACAAATCATCTAAGAGGTCCCATTAGACCAGCAAGGATCCAGAGTCTATTCAAGGTTCTTCTGGTTTTGAAAAGGACTGAGGATCTCAGCAGCTGCTTTGCCATGATTGCACAAGAGAGGCAGTCACTGAGGGATGCTCTTACTCACAATTGACCTCCAGGTCTCCTACATGCCATTCTTCCTACACGCCATTCCTCCTTTTCCCCTGATAACTAAGTTTCTTCACAAGGACATGAAGTGCAAGGCACCGGTAATTCTTATTGCATCCTTTTGCCCCAGGCAACTTTGATTTCCCTTCCCTTGGCCTCATTTGAAACATCCTCCATGGGTACTGGATCCATGTCCAGACCTTTTGCTTCACACAACTGGTTAGTCTCACCAAGGCATACAAATACTGAAACTGACTGCATGGTCTTTCTAGTTCTAATGGTGGCCAGAGATTTCAGGCTATCTAATTAACACCGTTCCCTCCGCTAAACTCCTAGGTGTCACAATCGATGAACACTTAAAATTCAATACCCATATCTAACTTAACATAAAAAAACCCATATAAAACTCGGCCTGCTATACAGAAATAATCAATTCCCCCTCTACTCGACATACCTTAGCCACTACATATCTCCTCCCATCTCTTCTATATGGTGCCCCTCTGCTTACAAATCTATCTTCTACCCTAACCTCCAAACTGGAAGTATGCTACAATAAAATTTCAAAATTTGCCTCCAATGCAAACTCCCTCTCTCATCACTGCACATCACTACAAACTCTAAAGTGGCTTGAGCTCCAAAATCAACTAGACTACCTCCAAATTGTCTCAGCCCACAAGTTAATCTTTCAACCCACCCTCTGCCCCACACTATCCAATATTCTCCAACCTTACCCCCCCCAGACCCCTTAGATCTTCTAACCAAAACCTTATTTCCATTCACAAACCCAAACGCCCAGCCGGTCAACTTTTCCTCTCCTTTTCCCTTGCTAAAAAATGGAATGCCCTTCCCTCTGTCCTGAGGACCTGTGACAACCTACACTCCTTCAAAACCCAACTCCTCTCCTACCTGCATACTCACCGAAAATGTAACTGCACACTTCACTCTATACCCCCAAAGTGCCCTCTTCCTTCCCTCCTGGCTAACCTTCATTACCCTCATATTTCTCTCTTGGTCACACTCTGCCAAGGTAACTAACACCTACTGCTAACCCAATACAATTTTTCCTATCATCCTCCTAGACTCTTTCCTTAACTTCAGATGTTACTGAATTACTGATTTGAAGGAATTTGCGGGAGGTAGTCTACCAACTTGAATGCTTACCTCCTACGATTTAAATAATTCAACCTTTTGTATGTAAATCATTTTTTCTCTCTTTGAATTCTATTTGTACTTCTAAAAATGTGATCTAAAGATGTAGGTTGACACAATGTTCTTTTGTATGTAAATCATTTTTAGCTTTGAATTTTATGTGTATGTCTAATTATTATGTCTTGTAACATTGTATTGTGGAGCTTTTCTCCCCGGGCCTCCACTGAAAATGGGCTCTTTGGCCCAGTGGACCTCCCCGGTCACCAAACTGGAATAAAATAAAAATAAATAAAATAAATAATCCAGTTTTACATATTCTGATGTTTTCACAGAAACATAAAACTAGGAAGGTATACGTCAGCAACTGGAAAAGATTTGCTATATGGGTGTCTTCTAAATGGTTGGACCTTTTCTTAGCTCCCATTACCATCCATCTTAGATTTCTTAGTGGGTTTGTTTCAGAAAGGTCCTAGTTTCTTGACCATCAAGGTACATTTTTTTCAGACACCTTCACTGAATCATCACTTATGATATAGCCAAACTTATATTCATATAAAAGCAACATAAAAACACTATACTTCACACACACACACACACACACACACACACACACACACACACACACACACACACACACACACACACACACATATATATATATATATATATATATATATATATATATATATATATATCATATAACCTAAGTAACATTACACAAATTCACTTTTTTTAAACAAGACACATCTTCATTAGACCATCACTTACTACATGGGCAATCATACATTTATATAAATAAAAACAAACCACACCAACACAATCGTAGTCACAAGCATTTTACATCACAGACCATACTGACAAACTCCCAGTTGCAAACATTATACATCACTTATAGTCTACTCAATCCTTCTCATTCAAACATTACATAGCTCATTTAAGTCCTGCTGCCTTTTAGACCTCATTCCTCCCCTTGTATGTATTGTTCCCACAATTCCCATTTTTTCCTACATAGTTTGCTCCTACCCTTTTTCTTAATATCTTAATTCTAGTTGTTTTATCTCTGTTATTATATTCACTGCTTCCAGTATAGTTGGTTTAGATTTTGATTTCCATTTTCTAGTAATTGCTTTTTTGGAAGCCACCATTATTAGACACAACAAAACCTTACCATGTCTAGGCAATTCCAATTCTGTATTATAGCTCAGAAAAATCATGTCCCTCGTCAGACCAATCTGCCCACCCAGCATCTCTGACAGTGCATCCCACAGGGAATCCCTAAAGTCCACCAACTCACAGCACTCCCAGAAAATATGTTCCCAATTACCTCTTTATTCCCCTTCACACCTCCAACATTTACTGCCTATCTGAGGAAAAATTCTCTAAAGCCTACTTGGTGTATAAAAATATCTATGTAAACATTTCCAAGCAAAATTCCTAAATCTTCTAGATTTTGTTGCATATTTGGGAGACATACATATATCCTTCCATTGTTTCTTTGTGAATTGCTTATCCAATCTCTATTCCAATTCCTTTCTAACCTCCTCTGATTGATTCTTATAGCTATTGTGCAATATTTTCTATGCTCTATTAATTATTCCTTTTTTAATGGCAGTTTATGTTCTAGATTCTATTAAAAACTGTACCAGTGCTGGTCTTTCATTTAACACCCAACTATTTATTTCTCTTTGCCTATACTCTGATATCAGTCCTTGATAGGGAATGCAATCTCTAACCTGCAGTCCAAATAAATTTTTGGCATCTTCCAATTCTATCATCTTTCCCTCTCTAGTTATTTGCTCCCATTACCTTGGTTCCTCTGTCAGTTTTCTCCAAAAAATATCAGCCCCTCTTGCCTATTGTCTGTATCCCTAATTGCATCCATCCCTATTAGCAGAATCGCCTTTCTCCATTTTTGTATTGGTTTAGTTCTTAGAATACTTTCTGCTACTTTATGGATATAATATTCTGCATGATTGTTATTCTCCTAAAGGCCTGCATCCAAAATCCCAGTCTCTCCTTGTGTCTTGAACTTCCCCCTATGTTTCATCATCATCCCTTTCCACTTGTATGGTTTTCTGCTTGTGCTATGTATAGGAGTCTTAACTGTGTAGCTCGGAAATACCCCTTCAAATTGGGTAATTCCAATCTGTTGTACAGAAAGAAATCAATTTATCCCACTTGACTCTTGCTGTCTCCCCCCACCAGATAAAGTCCTTCAGGTCTTTATTAATTGCTACCCACAACATCCCCTCTGGTTCACAAAAACATGCCTGACCTGTGTATAAAACAAAAGGAACTAAAAACATTTTAACTGCTTGTATCTTACTATCCATATCCATATAACAAAGCTTCCATTTTCTCAGTTTTTGTATTATCTTTTGTTTAGTCTCTTCCCACATATCCTTAGCTGCCACACTAGAATCGTTTTAATCCATACTCATTCATTTTATCATGTCCTCATAAATATGGGTATTCCTAAACCAGTTCATTTGTGGGTACATAATTTACTGCTGTTGCCTTTGTTTTAGCTTCATTAATTTTGTATCCCAAAAAGATCTGAAACTGTCTCAAAATGTTCCACAACACTGAAATGTCTTTTTCTGGGTTTGTCAGGTACAAAATAATATCATCTACAAAAAAGCAAGCTTTTCTTGATTACCATACCAATTACATCCTTGAATTTCTGAGTGTCTTATTTTCTTTGCCAGTGGTTCTAAATATAATGCAAAATAATAAAGGGGAAAGAGGACACCAGTGCCGGGTTCCCCTTCTCAAGCAGAAATGATCAGAGGACACCGCACCCACTTTAATTTTCACCTTTGATCCCTCATATAGTCTCCTCATCAACCTTATATACTTTTTTCAGGAAATTAAAATGCTTCCATTGCCCTGCTCATAAAGTCCCAGCTTACTCTGTTATATGCTTTCTCTACATCAAGACCCACCAAGAACAATGATATTTTCTTACATTCTGCTTCCCACTGGATCATCAATGTTATATTAATGTTGTCAAATGTTTGCCTCCCCTCTGAGCTATAATACATTGATCCATATCTATCAGGTTTGGCATTACTTTTGCCATTCTTTTAGTTATTATAGACATGAGCATTTTATAATCATTTAATATTGAAATTGGCCTGTATGAAGCTAGGTCTGTTGGATCCTTACCCTCTGTAGGTATTACAGCTACCACTGCTTTCTTCCAGGACGGTGGTACTTTTCCTTCTCTTAAGATATTGTTAAACAAAACCTTCCAGATCTTTATCATTTTCTTCCTCCTAGCTTCCAAACTTCCACAAGAATACCATCTGTTGCTGGGGACGTTCCTGTAGATTGGTTATAAATCACAATTTTTTATCTCAGTTCCTCCTATCCTAACTGTTAGTAATTGAGCCTCATCTACATCTAACCTTGGCATATTTAATTCTTCCATAAACACTTCCATTTGTATCTTTTCTTGATTTTCATATTTCTCTGCTTTATAGAGACTCTCATAGAATTTCCAAAATATTTCTAATACCTTTACAGGATCTCTTGTTACCTTTTTTGTTATAGGCTCCCTAAGTTTGGTGACAGCCCTTTCTACTTTCTGTTGCCTGAGTCATTGTGCTAAAATTTTTTGTGCTCTAGTGTTATCAAAAAACAGTTGCTTAACAGCAATCTTTCTAAGTTTGTGCATATTATCGAGGTAATCCCTTATTTTCTGCCTACAGTCTGCAGTTGATTCTCCTCTTGTTCTGTGACATTCCCCCTATTCTGCAATACTTTCACATTTGTCAGTCCCTCTAAATAATTCTTGTTACTTCTTAGCCATATCTCCCTTTCTTTTATTTCCACCCTGTTTTTAAACTCCACCTTAATTTTATCCCACTCTCTACTATATTTTCAGAAGCAATTTCTATCCTCTCTAACAGCTCCCGAATAATCTCCACTACCTTAAATTCCTCTCTTTTCAACATATAGGTGGGAAAGCACCAATGTCTCATTTTTATTTCATTACCCTGTGTTTTTATTTTAGCTGTTATAGGTGCATGATCTGAAATAGTTATTTGGTGGGTATCGAGACCTTCAATTAAATGCACATGTTCCTGTGAAATGTAAATTCTGTCTATCATAGCCCATGTTTTTATGTCTTGGGAAATAAAATGTAAATTCACTCCGAATTCCTGTTACTGAATTCACATCTTCCATGCCAAATTTTTTTTTGCATCTTTTGGCTTTTCTCGGTTAGGGGTCGCCACAGCGGAACTCCGGTCCGCTAATGATTGGCAGTAGATTTTTACATGCCGAGTTGCCAGCCCTGACGCACAGCCTTCAACGAAGGTACGCCCATTTACGCATGTCTCCACACAGAAGACGCTGTAGCTGAGAATTGAACCGGACAACGTCTTACTGTGAGGCGACAATGCTACCGCAGCACCACCACAGCAGTTACATCTTCCATGCCAAATATTTTCATAAATATCTTCAAAAGTCTACCCTCCTTTGTTATATTTTCCCTTCTGGTCTCCCCAAACACATCCTCACTGCTGCAAATCAAGTTCCACTCCCCACCTATAAGTAATATCCTTGCTGAAAACTGATTATTTCTCCTACAGCAGTTTTAGGTGGAATGTAAATATATGGCCATACAATCCTGCTCCCTTCCCAATAGTCCCTTAGTACTACAAATCTGCCATTAGTGTATTTTTTATCTTCTTCTGTCACTGTTGGAGTGCCTATTGCAATTAATATAAGTACTCCTCTTTTACTTTGTCCCAGGTATTCTGCTGAATAACCATCCTGAAAACCTTTCTTTATCAAATTCACATGTTCATTTCTTTCTAAGTGTGTCTCCTGTAACATAGCTATTTGCACTCTACATTTTTAATATAGTTCATTACTCTTTCTTGTTTGTATTTATCTGTGAGGTCATTTACATTTAAAGACATTAAAGAAAACATCATTGTATTAAAAAGTTATTATTCCCACCTTTTATGTACAACATGTTTTTTGTTAAATGTCTAGTTCCAGCTTTTGTGTTGCATGCATACACTGTTTGGCAGGTTGAACTTTTATACAGTTGTTTCTTGTTGTATACATTTGAGCCTGTAAGAACCAAAAATGATCCAAACTTCCAGTAACCACCAACAATAAATAAAAACAACTGGAATAATGGCCAAGAAGTCAAGAAGCAACTGTTTTAGTGTAAACAACAGTTTATCTTCCACTTTTGTCAGAGACTTCTTCAGAAAACACAAGACAAATAATCTATAAACAATAAGTTTAAATACCTCTATCAACCAATAAAAAACTTTTAATCAATTAATCAAAATGACATCACACATTGTTAAAAAAACATTTTATAAAAAACATTACTGAAAAGATGTACTCACTTAAAACCCTTGTATATATTATTTGTGTAAATACACCCTATGATTCTTTAAAAAACATTTGATGTTGACAACATCATTTAATCCAGGTTCCTTGCTGGAATTTAATCTAATCTGCCACAAGGCTTCCTTTTGTTCTAACTCTGTCTTGAAATCTCCATCCCTCAAGTCATGAATGCCCTGTTCCAAAACAGAAAACAAAAAAATTGTTATAATTAGGACATTTCAAGGTGTGCTTATAAAAAGCATTCTTATTGTCTTTCTTTTTTATACTATAATAATGTTCCCTAATTCTCACACATAGGGCCCACATAGTCATCCCTATGTAAAATGCAGTACAAAAACAACAAACCCCTATATAAACCAATCCTTTGTTTTTGCAATTAAGTGACGTGGTACTTTTGGTGTGTGGTAAATGTGTCAAACTGACAAATGGTCCCTCTAAAATGAACCTACACACATTACAACTGCCACACTTATACATACCAAGGTGTCTATTAGTATTGGAAATCCCATCTCTATATTTAACTTTATCTTTCTCAAGTAACAGCTTTAAGTTGTAGTGGTTCATGTACACAAACTGTGGACGAGGGCCTACTGACATATATAGTTCCTGGTTCCCTGTAATACTTTCCAGTTGTCTTGTATAATGCTCCTTATGAGCTCACTGTCCAGTGTCATGTTCAGGCTAAAAAAACACTATTGTCTGACCCTGAATTTCCATTAATGTTATTTTTGAAACTATTAAATGGCACTCTCAATATGTGTGGATAATGTGTCATTCTTTTGTTTAATACCATGGCTGCTGTTTTCTTTAAATGTTCTTGTTTGTATCCCCTATCTAAAAATAAGGATATAATAAATTCAATTTCATCCAAAAATGATGGTGTTCATACGATTACCCCTAATAAATTCTCCCATAGGTATGTTGCCCTTTATAAACTGCAGATGTTGACTGGTATAGTACAAATAACTGTTGGTAAAAGTTTTTTTACAATGAATCCTACTTATAAATCTTTGTCCAACTGTGTCCCATTGTAAGGTGACGTCCAAAAAATTAATCTTCAGACCGTCACCTAATGTAAATTTTAAAAAATCCGACCCACAATTTAGACATTGGATAAACTCATTCACTTTTCTTTGATCTCCTTCTATTATGAAAAACAAATCTACATCTTTTAAAATACACATGATACTCTTTCAGAACCAAGTCTAGAAATACATGCTCCCACCATCCCATAACAATGTTAGTGAAAGAAGGGATAGCCGGAGACCCCATGGCTACCCCTCTTTTTTATTTGTAAATTTTTTTGTTGAATATAAAATAATTGTTTTTCAGCAAAACATCAATCAAGTTGCAATAAAAGTTTCATTCATTGTTTGTGAGATCAGAAAAACGTACAACAAACTGTTTTACGTATTCAACCCCTACGTCATGTGAGATACAAGTAAATAATGACACAACATCTAAAGTGAACATAATATGTTTGTGGGGATCAAAGTAGAAGGTTTCACTAAAGTTCCTAAAGTTGTTTAAAAAGTCCCCTGAGTCCTTCAAATAGGAATTAAGTTTAGATGTTAAAGGATTCAAAAGAGAATCTACAACTAGTGAAATACCCTCTGTGATGTAATTCAGAGCAGAAAGAAATGGGTCTGAATGGGGGGGAGGTGAGTAATACTTTTATGAACCTTCAGTATTCCGAACAAGGTCCCCAACCTTAGTTTCGCAATGTTACAAAAATCGTAGGTGATTTTGTCCAATTTGCCATTCATTAAATTACCAAATAAAAAAGAATATATCTTTCTATAACTATTAAAAACATCATTTAAATCAGTTAATTCATGTTCATGTACATAACTCAACATGACTTTGATGCTACTTGTATGCATCTCCTGATCCATCAACACTAGTGTACCTCCTTTGTCATTTTTCATGATTCTAACTTTATTGTTTGCCTTTAAATCATTTAAGGCCATTTTTTTCATTTTTAGTTAAATTGTAATATTTCTTGTTCATTTTGCCTTCTTGCAACAACCCCCTGATTTGTTTTTCACATGTGCTTTCTAAAACCTTTAAGATGTGAATCAAGGACAGATTGTAACAGGACTGTTTGATGAATTTACTGTTATTAATTTCAACATCTTTTAAAATGTAATTTAAATTTAACAACCTTGTGTACTTTTTTAAGACCAACAAGGTACTAGTCACATCAGCTCTTATTGTGGGAAAAAAATTTAAGCCTAGATTCAATATCTTCAAATGATCATCAGTCAACACAAAGTTAGACAAGTTTATTACACTGTTGTTTACTGTTTAATGCTTTCCTAATTGTCGGTCAATGAGTTGGAAGCTTTCCTCTCTTTCTTCCTGGTCAGTCTGGTTCTCGGAGCCTTGCCCTCTTTCTCCTAGCTTAAAAAATCTTTCGGCCTGGCCCCCAGGTCAGTGGAATTGGTCAAGTTGTCAGAATTAGCAGGATTCTTGGATTCTCCTAAAAGAAAGGAGTTCTGTGCATTTACGTGTAAAATGCCCGCTGTTGAAGCACTGCTTGTGTCATTTTCGGTGTTTCCAGCAGTCACATTCTCAACCTCGATTGGCTGCTCTCTCACTACCCTCTTAAAGTGAGAGTAGCCTGTTTTAGAGTTGGAATATTTATTATTGAAACTGTTTTTCTTATTATTAAATTTATTTCCAGCACTGAACAATGAGTATGCCATGTCACTTTCATAATCTTTCACGTCTCTACTCAATTTGTTGTTTTTACGCTTGATCACAATTTCTTCATGACTTTGTACTTCTTCTGAAATATAGCGATACTCTGTACGTTCACCTATTCTACTGTGGAAATCTTTTTGAATAACCTGATCATTTTTATTTATTTTATTTTATTTTACATTTGTTGACCGGGAAAGTCCGACTGGATGCATGTCCATTTTCAGCGGAGGCCCGGGGAGAAAAGCTCCACAAGGTAAAAAATTAAAAAATACACATTAATTACATACAGATTCATACAGAAAATATACATTTACAAAGGACAGTATTTTAGATACATATTTCAGCAGGGTGAATTAGATACAATTCAAAATGCAGGAATATTTCTATAAGTTGTTACAGGATCCTTACAGTTGTAGAATGCAGTAAAGCAGAGAGGAGCTTGATTTCTATATAAGCCAGAGGAGGTAGGGTCTAAAGGACATAGGTTGATAATTATTTGAGACTTAGAAAAGGAAGAGTAGAATCTAGTAGGAACAGGGGAATGGGTATAATGTGGGTCAAGGAGAGTTAATCAGGATTAGAACATGGGCAAAGCCAGTGAGACTTAAAATATAGCTTAAGATTATTTTTGAATTGACAAAGGGAGGTGGAAAGTCTTAGGAAGTTAGGAAGGGAATTCCAAACCTTCCCTATGGAATTGGCAAAGAGAGCTTCACCACCCAAGTTGTTGGCTTTGATGGTTTGAACCAGAAATCTATTAGAGGAGCGAAGACAGCTTAGATTGGAGTAAGGTAGCAGTATTCCGCTCAGTGAGGGGGTTTTTTCAGGTTGTTTGATTATTTTAAATGCTTCAGTAAGTTGGTTCATTTTGAGAAGATTGGGTAGCTCAAGCCAGTCAAGGTTCCTTAGATTATGACAATGATGAGTTCTATGGGGAGCACATCTTACAAACCTGGCAATGTGATTATAGGCAACAGAGAGTTTCTTGATCTCATTTTTGTTGAGGAAGGAAAGGACAGGAGAGGCATACAGTAAGGTAGAGAGGAGATGTGTGCGTGCAATAGTGAGTTTGGCAGTAGGGGTAAGAAAGTTTTTGATTCTATACAAGGATCCGAGTTTCTTATTAACTGTTTTTATGGTTTGACTGATATGGTTGTCAAATCTAAGCTTATTATCAATAGTGACCCCTAACAGTTTGGTGGTGGTATCAGGCTCAATTTTGGTACCATTTGTAGATTGAATGAAGAAGGTATTGTTATTAGATAGTGGAGAAAGTTGAACTGGTGAAGGCCCTGAGGAGGGAAGAATTATTAGCAATTTGTTTTTTTTTTGGATTTAGGATGAGTTTCCGTGCTGCAAGCCATTTTTCTACTGCAGTAAAGGAGTGTTGGGTGACTACTTGTAGATCAGAGAGAGAGGCTGCAGAGCATATCAGGGTGGAGTCATCTGCATATTGGATACAGGTGGCTTTAGGGATAATAGTATGGAGTTCATTTATGAAAACAGAGAAGAGGAGGGGACCTAGAATGGAGCCCTGAGGGACTCCTATGGAATTAGGCAGCAGGTCAGATAGCTTATTTTGCCATTGGACTGCTTGTTGTCTGCCAGAGAGGTAAGCCTTGAACCAGCAGAGAGCTGGATTATCAAGGTGTAAGGTTTCTAGGGTGTGGAGCAGAATCTCGTGATTGACCATGTCAAAAGCCTTTGACAGATCAAGAAAGAGTGCAGAGGTTATTTTTTTGCAGTTACGGTTTTTATTTACTGAGTCCGTAAAGGAAAGTAGAGCGGTGGTCGTACTATGGTGGGGTCTGAAACCGTGTTGAGTATGGGACAAAAGATTATTTAGATCAGCTTTAATTATCTGCTCTTTCAAGATGACCATAGTTTTACTGTTATTCTCCACAAGTAATTTTAGAAAGTTGATACGAGCATTACTAAAAAATTCTTTTAAAGTGCCAAAAAATGTGTCCGTGGATGGGTCTACTTTACATGGTCGACATTTCATAAAGTCCAAGACCATATGGCCGAGACCATGTGATCGACTTTTGAAATGTTGATCATGTAAGAAAAAAAAACACAACAATCACTAACCTTCAGATTGCTAGCAGGGGGGATATGCCCCCCACACCCCTGGAACTTAAATATACCAACTCCAAGATTGACATTTCTGCTTCTTTTGGCTTTTCCCGGTTAGGAGTCACCACAGTGGATCCTCTGTCCGCTCATGATTGGCAGTGGAGTTTTTACGGTGTCAAGTTGTCAGCCTGGCACCCAACCTTCCACAGAAGACACACATACATGCATGCACTCACGCCTAGGGCCAATTTAGAGTCTCCAATCCATCTACAGCATGTCTTTGGGATGTGGGAGGAAACCAGAGCACCCGGAGGAAACCCACGTGACCACAGGGAGGACATGCAGACTCTGCATAGAAGGCACCCCAGCTGAGAATCGAACCAGGTGCTCATTTTTGTTCAAGAATAAATTATTTGGCTACCACCAATGAAATTTGACTTCTGTTTGTGACTTTTTCGAGTTAATACAATTATTTTATAACTACTTCATTTTTTATTGGTTCCTGTGTTTCTTTTGGAGGTCTTTTCCCAAGTGGTGCTGTTGGTTTTAAAGTTTTTGTTATCCATTGATATGGGTATGGAGCCCAATTCTGGAGATTCTACTCTCACTGAGGGAGAAGAGCTGTTTAGCTTGGACAACATATTAGCTACTCAAAACAAGCTTCGGAAGGTCAGGGACGAAGTGTCCACCATGAAGGGTGAGCTTACGAGGCTACTGGAGTTATTCTGCCAGAAGGAAGTGATGGGTGGAGTTACACAGTCGAGCACGGCTTCACCAGTCGGCAGGCGTCCCAAGGAAGTGCCAGTTACGTCATCCCCATGCTCTACTACTATCGAGAGTCATGGTGCGGGTAAGACTGCAGCAGGGGATGTGTTTTTTGCTCCAAGCCCTGAAAGAAGGTTTTTACAGTTAACTAATGCACCATTAGTTCAAGAACAAGGGACTGTTGCTACTGGAGGTTCGCATGGCATTAACAAAAGACTGGCAGTTTCAAAAGGTACTGTTAATAATGGCGACCTTCCCAGTGGTCGCAATATTGTGAATGAACACATTTCTGTTTGTAACAACGTACATTCTACTGATTCTAATATTCAAAATAATGGAATTGTGTCTTTTAATGATGTCCCACTTAGAAATTTCAATTTTAATCATGGCTCTGTTGCTGATAGTGGGGCAGGTGCGTTTAACAATGATGATAACTCGCCCACTTTAAAAGAAATGATTTTTATGTTTGAAAAAAAGTTATTTAAAATGAAATGATTGCAACTTGACAACAGATATTTGAAAAGTTGTTTAGATTTAAGGTGGTCACGCAGGCGTTAAGGTTGATAAAATACCCCTTTGGTATCATGTATAATGAGACTATAGTAAAAGATTTTCAAACTTTTTTCAACGAATGTGGGCTGGGACTTATGAACAGACTATTACATTACAATGAGTCTACATTGGTGATGTTGAAAAGCCAGGTAGAAAAACTCAATGAGGACATTCTAAAAGATTTATTATTTTGTGAGTATGAGCAATTATATAAAAAAAATTTAAGTATTTATTTATTTATTTATTTATTTTACATTTGTTGACCGGGAAGGTCCGACTGGATACATGTCCATTTTCAGCGGAGGCCCGGGGAGAAAAGCTCCAACATTAACAAATAGGAAAAAAGATGTTGAACAGAATACAGTTAGTTCTCCTTAGGATGTTTACACAAAAAAGGAGACATTGTCATGTATTACAGTACAATTACTCCAAGATATATAAAAAAATATTAAAAAAATGTTACATACACATGGTATAGCATTCTTATCTCCTTTTAAATTGACCCATTTGATAGTTTTAAAGGGTAATTAGTGAAGGAAGTAGGGTCTAGAGATTTACATGGGAGGGGGGGGAAAGGGGAAACAGATACGAGGGAGGTAGAGGTTAAATAGGTTAGACATAGTAAGGACGAAGAAAATGCTGGTTTAGATGGAGTCAGTCTGGACTTCTGCATTGGCAAAGCCAATGTGTTTTGAGATGGTGGTTTAACCCCTTTTTGAAAAGTTTAATGGAGGGAATGGTGGTGAGGCTGGGTGGAAGGGAGTTCCATATTTTTCCGATTGCATTGGCAAAGAGAGCATCACCTTCTGCATTGTTCGATTTCACTGTTTGAGCTAGTAGCTTGTTTGAGGAGCGTAAACTGTTGAGATTGTTGGAAGGTTGGGTTAAGTTTTTCAGTGCAGGGGTTTTGTCAGATTGGTTAAGAATTTTAAATGCTATTATGAGTTGGTTCTGCTGGAGAAGGTTGGGGAAATTCAATCCAACCCAGGCTTTGTAGGTTACTACAATGATGGGTTCTGTAGGGCATACCGGTTGCAAATCTGGCTATATGATTATAAGAACATGTTAGTTTGTTTACTTCAGTTGCGTTAAGATTTGTAAGAATAGGGGAGGCATATAGGAGGGTAGAGAGGAGATGGGAGCGGGCAATGGCCATTTTTGCTATTGGAGTAAGAAAGGATTTTATTCGATAGAGCGACCCTAGTTTTTTATTAACGGTTTTAATAGTCTGATTGATATGGATATCGTATCTAAGTTTGTTGTCAATGGTAACTCCCAGTAGTTTAGTGTAGGAGTCTGGGGAGATAGTTGTCCCATTTTTGGATTGAATAGAAAAGGGTGTGGGTGTGATCTTATGAGTGGGGTAGAAGATTAGCAGTTTGGTTTTGTTTGGATTGAGAATAAGTTGACGTCCCATTAACCAATTCTCTACTGCCGTGAAACAGTGTTGTGTTTTTGATAACAAATTAACTGGAGAGGAGTCAGAACATACTAATGTGGAGTCATCGGCATATTGAATGCAGGTGGCTTCTGGGATGGCTTTGTAGAGGTCATTTATGAAGACAGAAGAGAAGAGGTCCCAATATGGAACCTTGAGGAACCCCTATGGTATTAGATAGGAGGCTAGACAGCCTATTTTGCCAGAGTACAGCTTGCTGTCTCTCTGAGAGATAGGCTTGAAACCACTCTAGAGTTTGGTTGTCTAAATGGAGACTTTTTAGGGTATTATGAAGTAGTTGATGGTTCACCATATCAAAGGCCTTTGATAGGTCCAGAAAGAGAGCTGATGATACTTTTTTCTTATTTTGGTTGTGGTTAATAGTGTCAGTAAAAGAGAGAAGGGCAGTGGTTGTACTATGGTGTGGTCTAAAGCCATGTTGAGAGCTGGTAAGTAGGTTGTTCTGGATAAGATAGTAAAGAAGCTGTCTATGTACACATTTTTCCATGATTTTTGCTAATGGTAACAATATAGCTATGGGCCTCTAATTTGACAGTTCTGTCGATGAGCCTCCTTTATGGAGTGGTATTACATAGGATATTTTCCATATTGAGGGGATTTTGGCTTTGGCTAAGGTACGATTGATGAGTATCGAGATGGGGTAAGCTATAACATCAGCAGATTTTTGTAAGTATTCGGCTGGGAGAAGGTCAGCGGAGAGAGTAGTTGGTTTTAGTTTCTTCAGTAGCGAGCATATATAGGCAGTGGGGACAGGTTGATATTTAAAGGTGGGTATGGACTTTGGGGTGATCTCTGTTATCTGGGGGTTGGTATTTGATAGCTGGTTTGCTAGGGATTGTATAGTGTCCGTGAAGAAGGTATTAAAGGAATTGACTACTTCCTCTGGGATTTTATCTGATAGTTTTTCTGGGGTAGGAGTAGAGCTTTTACCTGGATGGAGTAGATTATTTAAATTGGCCCAGAATTTTTGGGGATTGTTTTGGTGTTTGTATTGTAGTTGACTATAGTAGTTTTTTTTATCTAGGGTTATAGATTTTTTGGTCAGATTTCTTTGTTGTTGAAATTTAATGCGGTCTAGGGGGGACTTGGTTGTACGCCGTATATCCCAGGTTTTGTTTCTTAGTTTAATTAGGGATTTGGTTTCTTTTGTTAGCCAGGGTGCTATAATTGTTTTAATTCTAATTAGTCTTTTTGAGGCGTGAGACTCAAGTATTGTGAGAAATGTAGTATTAAAATTTAATACTGCCTCCTCCAGGGGAAGGTGCTTGAGGGATGCCCAGTTGTAGGATTTAAGTTCTGTCTGAAATTTTGTGAGGTCAAAGTGTTTCCTATTTCTAACCGACCTGTACATGGGCTGATTCGAGTATGCTATCTTGTTCTTCTTTAGGTAGGTAATGAGGTGATCACTAAGTTCATTTGGAAGGGTCCCTGATACATAGGTATGGTGTTGACTGTTTATTAGGATCCAGTCCAGGATACTCTCTTTTTGTTTGTTATTACCTATTCTGGTAGGGGAGGATATGGTCTGTTGGAATCCATGGAGATTTATTGCAGTGGAGTTTAACTCTGAGGAACATTGGTTCCAGTCCAAGTTAACATCACCTAGGATAATGGTTTCTTGAGGGTAATTGTTTGATAGCCAGCTGAGAAGGTTTTCAATTGTTTCGGCGTTTTTCCCGGGGGGGATATAGGTCACGATTAGATTAATTTTTTTTCCCCTATTTAGTTCTACTTTTAGTGCTAGTATTTCAGCGTTGGAGATCTGGGGTGTCTGAAAGTAGAGTAAATAAGAGAGTGGATACTATATTTACAAGGAAACAAAAAAAGGTTGTCAGGGACAAACAACAATATGCAGAACACACAGCATATCCATGGCCTTACAAAAATGAGAATAACTATGGAAAGAATTATAAAAACACCAATGGTAATACTACCACATATGTAAGTGCTTGTGGACAGGAGAGGGGAGATGGTGTGGGTCATAGTTCATCAAAAGGGTTGGACGAACTGGATTCATTCCCAGAATATAATACACATTTTTTAGGAGTGAGAAGATCGGAGAGGTTAGCAAGCAAAACCAGAAACAATTCAGATTTGAGACACTTCCCCACACACCATGGTATCACCAGGATTGGAAGAAAATGGGTAAGAGAGGGAAATAACTATGGTTCCTAATACTGATGGTAAAGTACATGAATACAGAGGCTTTAAAATTTTCAATTATACTAATTTAAACCTAGAAAAAGAACACTTCAACCTTTTTTCAAAAGGTTTTAAATTTGTAACAACCAATTATGGGGATGTAGCCAACACACTTATAGATTTTAAATTGTACCTTAGGAAATTAAATTTGGAAATGATATAAGGATGCAAATATGGAAGAAAATAGAGCTGGAAAGGGTCCCTGCAGAAAAGGTGTATTCAACCCCCCCTTTGCACCCGGTACTTTTGATGTTTGAAAGGCAGGTGACGGATGAACTGTATGGGTCATATAATAACAGCAAAAGTAATGGTGAGGGGAACAATTTAAACAAAAAAGAGAAATTGCTGTAAGAAAAATTGAAAGGACAAACAGATATACGTATTATGAAGCCCGATAAGGAGGGCGGTATAGTTATCTATGGTTCAGAAGAATACAATGATGTCATAACTAACATCTTGTTGGATACTAACACATATTTATCAGTTTCCAGAAATGAAATTATGATAGCTTATAGCAGAATAGATTCTATACGGGAAGAATATTTGATTGAGAACAGGATTGATGGAAAAACATATCATTTTTTAAAGCAAATACATCCTATTATTCCAAATAATTTCGGGATACCTAAGGTACACAAGTGTGTAAAAAAACCCTCCTTTTAGACCCATAGTGTCAGCCAAAAACTCCAAAACACATCCCTTAGCTATATATGTGGACCACTGGATGAAGGAAATCCCATTGAAGACGGAACATCTTATCAAGAATTCCTGGGATTTTTTAGGGAAACTATCACAGGAAATATGGAAGGACATAAAAAATCTGTTCACCAGTATACCCAGAGTGGAGGGGCATCAAATGTTTAGTGAAAGTGTACACAAACATTCCACGTTACCAGAAGATCAAATCCAGTTAATTCTTGAATTAATGGAATTAGTATTGGATTATAACTATGTTGGGTTTCAGGGTGAATATTACCGGCAAACCAGTACTGTGGCAATGGGTGCGGCATGTGCTCCCATATATGCCAATTTAGTCATGCTGAAATGGGAGCGATGCCATGTTTTTAATGGTCCCTTTTGTAAGTATATAAGACTTTATTTGAGGCTCTTGGATGATATTTTTGTCCTTTGGGATGGCAGCAAAGAACTAATGTATTCCTTCATGGAATATATAAATAAGAGTACTACATATTTCAGATTCACATATGAATGGAATAGAACAAGCATTAATTATTTGGATATCACTATCATTCTAACACCACAAGGTTTTCAGTCAAAAATATACAGAAAAAAGACTTGGTGTAATAGTTACTTACACTACACCAGCAACAATCCCATGGCTCAGAAAATTAGCCTTGTTAAGGGACAGGCAGTCCGTATTGCAAGAATGACTTCAGATAAAGAAGAACTGCATAAGGAATTGTATAATTTAAGTAACATGTTTATGAAAAGGGGTTACCCTGGAGAGACAGTGCACATGGTAACAGATGAAATAATAAGAGGCTGGGGCATTAGATACAAACCACTTTTGGGTATTCCCAGTGGTTTGTTAAATAAGAACAGTGAAAACAAAAAATTTCAAAAAGCTTGTGTAACCGAGTTTAATGGTTTTACAGAACATTCATTGACATCATTAGAAAAAACTGGAGCATGCTTAAAACTTTGGTCGACGTAGTGGGGCTTGAACCTATTTTTACATACAGGACTGGAATGAATTTTAAGAGTATTTTTGAACAGATGCAAAAATCAAAATTTAGTGTCAAGAGGGCGACCACTGTATGTGGTCATTGCAAGCAATGTTCAAATATTTATAGAGAAGACAGTATAACATTACAAAATGGTATGCAGAGTAGAGTGAAATATTGTAAGGGGAATTGTAATACAAGAATGATAGTGTATCTAGCAACATGTACAAACTGTCCAGCATTTTATGTTGGAAAAACTGAGAGGGCTTTGAAGGACAGAATGTACGAACATGCTTATGACATTAAAAACAAAAAGGAGGCTAGCGCACTTTACAAACATTTTTTAACATGCCCTGGTTTTAAAGGTTTCAAATTTGGTATAATAGACATGGTTGGAACAAACATAAGAGGGGGTGGTTTGAATGAGTACATTACCATCAAACCAGTGTTATTTGCAAAAGCATTAGAAGTGTAGGCATAGACAGCATGGGCATTGATTATTGAGTGATTTAACCATGTTTGTTTTAAATTTCATTTTCATTATTTTGGTTAAAAATAAAAACAAAAATAATATATATAAAAAGTGTTTTAAATAATATTTAAAAATTGATGTAAAACGGAAACTTTAGTAAGTTTCTTGTGATGGTTGAATGACAAGGGACTATATGACTTTAAATTTTATTGGATTTTAATTGTATTAATGACACATGGTATAAAATAATTAAGCATAATGTTATGGAGATATTTGATGACGTTTTGTCTTTCAAAACGAAAGCGCTCATTTTTGTTCAAGAATAAATTATTTGGCTACCACCAGTGGAATTGGACTTCTGTTTGTGACTTTTTCGAGTTAATACAATTATTTTATAACTACTTCATCTTTTGTTGGCTTAAATTTTTATGTTTAAACAAAAAATTTTGAAAGGAAGAGTAGAGGTTCTTAAAAGTGTTCTACAATTTTCAAATACTGGAACAGATCTTAGTAAAGCTCTGAATAAGTTTTATACTAGAGTCAGGTGATCAGATATGATGTAATTCTATAACCAGCACTGAGAGGATGGAACTCACACAGCAACTTGTTTTGTTTTCTTTGAAACCTGATATAAAAATCTATGACAGTTATCAAAGTCAGATCAGTTCAGTTTAGTTCGCTGAAAGCTCATCACCTTGTTTTGCCTCAGCATCCTATCTTGTCTTGGTGTATTAATTAAGTAGCTAGGGAGCAGTTATTCTTTAGACAGTCAGGAAATACAGTGAGATTAGTTTAGCAGTGTTTTACTGCATCTGTTTTAATCTGTCCAACTGTGTTATTTTTATTTATCCTGTGATTGAAATTCCGATGTTTATTGTATTTTGATATTTAGTATTCTCATGTTTTCTATTTTATTATTTATTATTAAATATTTTTATACCTTTACTTGTGGCTGTTTTTTTAGTGAATACTTTTAACATCTTGCGAGTACCTGTGCTTAGTTTAGTAATACTTTGGCGAGTTCGAAAAGCCTGGCTGCTTTGGTTACATTCTACCATTTATGTTAGTATTGATTTTACTCAGTATAATTGGATACCTTTGTAAGAACTTGACATTGGTTGACTGGTGGCAGCGAATATACCTTACAGCCTGGGCAGAAGGGGTGCAGCTAGTAAATCTGTACCAGCCTTTCCCAGGAGTGTGTGTGTGTGTGTGTGTGTGTGTGTGTGTGTGTGTGTGTGTGTGTGTGTGTGTGTGTGTGTGTGTGTCTCTGTGTGAAAATAAAATAGCCAAGTGTGGGTGTGTCAGCTACTTGGACTGGGACACAGTGTTCCAAAGTGAGTCTTGTTTGGGATCTAGAGAGACAGAGAGTCCAGTCCCAGTGAAGCATGTTCCCTTTGTGCTCATAGGTGAAACTGTGTTAGACACAGACAGCTGCAATTGAAAATACTGTGTAAACTCATTTCTGTCTTTAGTGACCCTCTCTCACTGGTGCCAGTAGTGAAGATTGAGGCTCCTTGATTACTGGCCCAGGGTAGAAGGTCATCACAGTTTGTTTACGTGTGCTCTTAAGATAGGTAGAATAAAACTTCTTACAAACAGTTTCTTTCTCTTATTATATAATTTATTTATTTTGGGTACTCCATCACAAGTATTTGTTTTTTCAACTTCTCTTTATATTTGTTGCAGATAGGGACTGCATTATCAGTACAACTATTTAAGTGGGAGTAAATGTCAGAGGCATAGGAAGCACTTTAGCAATAGGATCATTTAGAGGAGGATTACAGCAGAATAGATTTAAGTCATCAAGTAACCGAAGACGGTTGATTTTGAGAAGTCCCTAAACACGGAGCTATTTACAAGGGAGGTACCACCAGTTTTAAAGGAAAAGATAACTCAATTATGGTCTGATTTAACAAGACATGGGGCCAGATTTCAAAAGACTTGCTGTCAACGTAAGTGACTTATTTCTGTGCAAGACCTGTCTATAAATGAACTTAATCCAGGGGCCAGATTCTAACAGACCTGCTGTCAGTGAAAGTGGTCAATTACAGTGACAGCAAGTATTTTGGAACCTGTCCCATGATGATACATATGGCCGTATGCAAGAAGTGGCCATATTTTCTGAAGATCAGATCCAGGACAGTAGGGCCCTTAGTAGGATGGTTAATTATTTGTGAAAGAGAGTTATCATTTATACTGTCAAGGAACACTGGGCATGCCAACCACTAGGAGTGAAGGTCAGCTAGTTTATTGATGGATAGTTGAAATCCCCTAGCAGAAAGGTCTTGAGTTTAATTGGAATTTTACCTAATGTGTTAAAATAACTATTGTGCTCAGAAGGGAATATATAAAGTGTTAGCAATCTATGAAGTGATACTTAGTCTTGTTTAGGGTGAGTTGGACTTCTAGGAGTTTGAATGTGGTGCCTCAAGGAATTTGCCATGAGGTGATGATATCCTTGACAAATACTCTATACTCCCTAACAACTGTAGTCGATGTGAAGCCATGATAGGCATTATACCCAGGAACAGAGGGAGTCATTTCATTGCTCTGAAACCATGTTTCTGTAACTTCACATATATGAATATATTCAAGTTGCAGGACGGACTCAAGTTCTAGTATTTTTTTGTTAAGACTCTTGGCATTGAAAAGAGCAACATTAATGTGTTCCAAATCAGAATTTCATATGTATCCTTAATAAATGAAGTAACGTTATAGAGTCCATACAAATCCTTGGTAAATTTGATTTTGCACCTCAATTTTTTCTTTAACTTTTTGAATTCACCATTGAAGTCTGCCAGCAACTGTAACCACAGTTGTCAATCTTAATTTAAAATAAATAAGGAAAATTATATTATAATGGGATTCCAAGCCGGTTGCAGATCATTAGACACATACTTGCTGGGGCTCCTAAAACTAAAAACTATATCCATTTAAGAAAACCAACATCATGCAATAGAATTAATTTAAATCATTATAGCAGCTTTAGACCTCAACATATAAAAATCTACCAGTCCTATTTCAGGCTTTCTTGACTGCATTTTAACAACTTACAAGTTTGTTCCTGCCACTGGGAATCCAGCTGCATGGTGCCATGCCCCTTCCAAAGATCGAGACCTACACAAAAGAAGAAATGCAAAAATCACCAAGTGATGGCCAACCAACTAGAACAAATGGAGGCACAAACCACTGAATTTTTGTGCCATTGCAAGCAATGTTCAAATATTTATAGGGAAGACAGTATAAAATTACAAAATGGTATGCAGAGTAGAGTGAAATATTGTAAGGGGAATTGTAATACAAGAATGATAGTGTATCTAGCAACATGTACAAACTGTCCAGCATTTTATGTTGGAAAAACTGAGAGGGCTTTGAAGGACAGAATGTACGAACATGCTTATGACATTAAAAACAAAAAGGAGGCTAGCACACTTTACAAACATTCTTTAACATGCCCTGGCTTTAAATGTTTCAAATTTGGTATAATAGACATGGTTGGAACAAACATAAGAGGGGGTGATGTGAAAAATCTGTTGTTAAATAAAGAATTGAAATGGCAGTTAAGGTTAAAATCTAATTTTCCCCCAGGTTTGAATGAGTACATTACCATCAAACCAGTGTTATTTGCAAAAGCATTAGAAGTGCAGGCATAGACAGCATGGGCATTGATTATTGAGTGATTTAACCATGTTTGTTTTAAATTTCATTTTCATTATTTTGGTTAAAAATAAAAACAAAAATAATATATAAAAAAAGTGTTTTAAATGATATTTAAAAATTGATGTACAACAGGGAAATTTTAGTAAGTTTCTTGTGATGGCTGACTGACAGGGACTATATGACTTTAAATTTTAATTGGATTTTAATTGTAGTAACGACACATTGTATAAAATGATTAAGCATAATGTTATGGAGATATCTGATGAAGTTTTGACTTTCAAGATGAAAGCACTCATTTTTGTTCAAGAATAAATTATTTGGCTACCACCAGTGGATTTGGACTTCTGTTTGTGACTTTTTTGAATTAATAAAAATTTAATCCGTTATAATAACATTGTTGATACATTTTTAACCCAAGCATCTATACAAGTCAGTGTGATAATCAAATGACACAAAATTACTTACAAAACTCCAGCTAACTATGCTTGCATATGTTACACATGCACTGCCCAATTCTCCCTGGCACAGATGGCAACCCCTCACATTATCACACAAACTAACAAAGTGCTTAAGGGAATTATTAGGAAGATCAAAGCTTAGTGTGAACTTAGTCACTAAAAATAAAAATAACTGCAAATCTTTCTCTAACTATGTCAGGAAGTTAAGAACTAACATCCTACAGTGTTCAGAGGTAGTCCACAATATTACTACACTGTCAGACCCAAAGGAAATAGCTAATATCTAACAATAGCTAAACAATTTAGTGCAATTCTTACTCTACCCACATTTTTAGGTATCCCACTGGTTTCACATTCCCATCCACCACCTTTAATTACTATGGAACATGTTTTCTCAGCCATTTCAAAAACTAAGAATTCTTCATCCATGGGTCCTGACAACATACCAGGTTGCCTGATTGTCAGTTCCAAATATGGTTTATTTCTACACCCCTATTTAACTTCCTGACTGTAAGCTTCTCCAATGGCTACACCCCCGAAGTCTGAAAAACAGCCATTGTAATGTCATTACAGAAGGGTGGACCAACTGTAGACCCTGGTAACTATAGACCCATTAGTCTCACTAGCTCATATATATAGTTAAGGAGACCATTATCTCAGACTTTATTAATCTAGACATCGAAGATCTCTTAACCTTGGACCTTCATTAATTTGGCTTTATCAAAGGAAGGTCCTGCCTCTTTAACCTCATTAATTACTTTGAAAAAGTAACTTTAGCAGTGGATAGTGGTTATACAGTGCATATAGCATATCTGGACTTGGTCAAGGCCTTTAACATTATTCCTTATGCAGGCATTATTGGTAGACTTGTAAATCTGAATATAAAACACTTATATTGTGCAAGAGATAGCTAACTTATCTGACACAACCCATGTCGTTAGAGTAGCAAGTGCTACTTCTGAAAGCAAAAAAAAAATGTTACCAGGTAACTACAGGTCTCAGTTCTGGGCTGACTCCTAGCTGGCATATATTTATTCGATCTTCAGTCCAGCTCATCTGACCTATGGTTAACTAAGTTTGCAGGTGGCTGTAGTTTTATGATTTAGTCTTCAACTGACGCACAGTTGCTCAAACACAGCTTAGACCATATTAACAACTGTCTCAAATTAAATGTAAAAAATGTGGAATAATTCATTTTGATAAAGAAAACAGTTTCACTTACCATATAGGAGATTTCCCCCTCCAGTCAGACATTGTTGTAATTGACTTGACACTCTCATTGATAATTCCTTATCATTTGACCATCATGTCTCCACAGTAGTTTAGAAAGCCTTTTAACTGGCCCAGAAAGTTTGCAAAGACATCTCTGCTAGATCCAAAAAAGTCTTAATTTCCCTTTTCTTATATCTTATCAGACCTGTTATTGAATATAATGCACATTTTGGCATGTATTTATCTAAACTTATCACACAACTGGAGAGACCTGTGATTCATAAAAGGACTCTTAGTTATCAGGAGAGACTGGCAACTGTTTCTTTATACTCAGTCTCTTCCAGACTCCTCCTTGATGATCTATGTCTAGCATTTCATGCCATGACAGATCTAACCCTGTTTGACTTTTTATTCCTTCGCAGAACTAATGGTACATCAAATGCTTGGTCAAAGGAGCTAAATCTTCAACAACCAATAAATAAGAAAAGTTGGCATGATAGATTCATATCCCAGTGTATCTCTCACCTCTGGAACAAATTTCCAATAAATGTAAAGCAGAACAGCACCCTTGTCAACTTCAAGATAAACCTAGATAACTGATGAGCAGCCTAACAATCTCTCCATGTCTATCTTGTGTTGCCCTCCTTCAGGCTGGAGATAAATTTTGAATAGGGTTTTTTTTGGCTAGGATTGAAATTGTCTGAAGACTGATTGCCTAGTACTTACCTATGGATCAATGAGCCTATGAACTAAAAACTGGCTCCTGTATCAAAGACAGTCATAAAGCTTTTTTCAATTGTGCTAAAAACCTTAGGAGTTACATATAGAATTTCAGAGATCCAATACATAACAAGAACTCCCACTTAGCCCCTGAAGGCATGGCCAATATACTCGCTGATAAATTTAACTCAAGACATCTCCCCGTCCCCTTGAGATTCCTTCCACATGCTATCCATGCCTGTTAACCTGAAGACATGCAAAATAGGTACAAATCTACTTGAAAAGTAGGTACATCCAGCCAAAAATCTGGGCATGTAATTAGCATAAAATCTGCTTTAAAAATTTTTATTGAATTTTATAGAACAAGAATATGATATACAGTCGCATAGAAAATGAAACATACATTATTGATTAACAACACATACAACAATATAAAATACATAATAAACTAACAAAGCAATTTACATGGGTGCCTAAATTAATATGATCAAAAATGTTTTCAAAGTATAATATGCGATCATAAAGTATATCAGTCATCTTTCTCCAGTATTTCCACCACTTTTTTCCCAGGAGGTGTAATAAGAAGTGATATTCTCTGTTCTTTCTTGATCATTGATAATTCCATCAGAGATGCAGACAAGACAATGCTTTAGAAATCTTTAAAAGTTGGAGATGTTTCACTCTTCCAGTTTGTTGTGATTGTCTTGTGTGCAATGACTAAAAGAATCAATAGAAGTAAAAACTTTGCTCTAGAGACACGTGAAATGGGAACATTAAACAAAATTAAAGATTTAGATAACTGAAATGTATCATTAAAACTGTAATAATGGTTTACCTTATCCCAAAATGTTTTAAGTAGTTGACAATCACAAAACATGTTTTGCTAGTCTGCCTTAAATTTTGTTTTACATCTCCAGCAGCCAGTTCCTTGTTTAAACATTAATTCTAACCTGTGTGGTGTCAGAAAAGACCTATGAAGTGGTTTTCATGCAAATAATTTCCATTAGATTGACAGGGAAGTACATTTAGGAGAAGCAAGCATGAATATTTTCACATTATCATCAGGAACTTGATTATTAATCATTTTATAATAATCCCAAAAGTTTTCTTCATAATATATTTTTGTGTTTTTAATTATTTTATATATTTGTGATAAATAACATTTTCCTTGGACAATATGATTTGTTAAGTAAATTAGATATTCAACAAATTTAGGGACATTTTTGTCTAATATTTGGACTCATTAACTCTAATCTATTTATAACATATTGCCTTAGATGTTGTATTTCTAGCCACATATTACTGTCCAGACTGAATTTATTTTTAACTTGTTTCATTGATAGAAATGTATCAGTATGTAATAGTTTATGCCAGTAGATCAGCTCGTTTTCTTTAAGAATTTTGATTGTGGCCATATCAAAAGTATATAATCCTGAGTACAGGCAATGGGGTATAACAAAAACATCAAAGCCTTGGTATCTGGATTCTTGTTTAGATAATTATTGTACAATTTTAATGTATCTGTTATAAATTTAGAACTTATATACTTCTTTTTATCAAAGGCTGTATAGTCTCTCACCATCCTGAGGAGATTATTGGATACCAACTCTATGTATTGCAGTGACACTGAATGACTTAATTTTAACCAAATGCTTTCATGTATTTGTTTCCATCTATCTGAGTAAGAGGTGATTAGCCACAAGGATAATGTCTTTATGACAGATGATAATGCATAAATCTCTATATCTGGAAGATTTATGCCCCCCCCCCTGCTTCCCAGTCATTTAAGTGATGATTAATAGCTATTCTATGTCTACTATTAAACCATAAAAAATGTAGCATTAATCTGTTGAATGGTTTTATATATTGTTTGGGGGGGGGCAGAGAATGCTTGTATAAAATAAACAGTTTGGGAAAAGTAATTATTTTATTATGTATAATCTGTCCTCCACTGGATAAAAATGTTCTATTTTTTGTATGAGACTTTTATATAATTTAAACTATTGCTATAATTAGCAGTTAATGTCTCACTTGAATTCTTGGTTAATATGACCCCTAAGTATATTTGATTTTATTGCCAGGGGTAATAAACTGAAAACATTTCTTATTTAAATTATTTTCAACAGAGATTATTTTCAGCAATTTTGTTTTATTTTCATTGAATTTCAAACTAGAAATAGACTGAAAGTAATCAATTGATTTCAGCAAAGCAGGTAATGAGTTAACATTGTCATTTAGAGTTAACACAATTACATCATCAAAGAGTTGAACCTTCATTTCTAGATTATTCCCAACCAGTATAACTTAATGTTTGTACTCATTCTAATATAGTATGCAAAGGGCTCTATGAACAAAGTAAACAACAAAGGAGATAAGGGGCATCCTTGATTTGTGCCCTTAGTAATTTATATAGAAGTAGAAAAACATGATGCAGTCTTAACATAGACTAAAGATGTCTCATAAAGAGATGTTAACTGAGTAAACTTATGTGAGAATTCATAATTTTCTAGAGCTAGGATTGGATAATTCCAAATAACTAAATCAAAAGCATTGTATATATCTAGATTCACTAAGGTAATATTTCTCTCAGTAAGATTTATGTACTCAATCAAAAAAATGTTCTTTTAATGTTATCATAAGTGTCCATGTCCTTTATGAAGCCTGTTCATAGGTTCATAGATTGGTACTAGGCTATCGGCCTTAGGGCCTATACAAGCCTAGCCATAACAATTCCCTGGATATTTCTTCTCACAATATTTACTTCTCTGGAGCTTCATTCCCAAATGATGGAAGCAGCTACTTAATTCTATCTGCATGAACTGACATGAACAATTTGTATTCAACAGTCAAAAGGGGTATAGGTTTATAAGAGGAATATTCATTAGCACTTTTTTCAGATTTCAAAACAGGAGAAATTACTGTGTACTTCGAAGAAGGAGGTATACCTATGTCTTCCTTTACTAAATTAAATACATTTAACAGCAAAACTACAGTTTCCTTAGATAGGAGTTTAAACAACTGTGGAATAATATTATCAATACCAGGTGCTTTATTAAGCTTTAGCTTATTAATTTGGGATATAAGTTCAGTCATTTTATTTGTTTATCAGTTAATATGCTGATTCTGTATTTTAAATTTAATGTTTATCTTAAGAAAATAACTCATTATATTTTGTGGTTCTAGTTCAGCACTTTGTGAGCTAGTATTATGATAATGTATTTTAAATGCTTCCAGTATTCCTTCTAAATCTGACACTTTCTTCCTGGTGCCTGGTATATATATATATATATATATATATATATATATATCTATATATATATATATATATATATCTATATATATATATATATATATATATATATATATATATATATATATATATATATATATATATATATATATATATATATATATCTATATATACATGGGTTCACTTTATAATCTCGAAATTCTGAAATACCGAATGTCAGAATATCCAGATAATAAAGCCGAAACACCGCAATACCAAATGTCCATAACCTCGAAATTCAAAATTCCAACACTTACATACTCACACTCACATACACACAACTGCCCCACACACAAACAAAACTAACCTACACTAGAAACATCCCACACCCCCCTACTTATGTATTCTAACTCTGAGACCGCACAATCACACACACAAAGGCAACTCACACCCACACATTTCACAGCCCCTTGCACACACACATCACAACTAAAACACACACTAACATACACTACAGCACATAACCTACACACTCATGCAAACTTACCTGCACTTACATCCATTCATACACCGCAACACCAGAAGCTCCGAACTTCGGGATTTAGAATTTCGTGCTTCTAGTGTTTCGCGATTCCGAGCATTCGGGATTAGAATCTCAGTAAACTGAAATTCGGTATTTGAGTTTTTCGAGATTCTAAAGGGAACCCATATATATATATATATATATATATAT
Source organism: Protopterus annectens (assembly GCF_019279795.1). NCBI lineage: Eukaryota > Metazoa > Chordata > Ceratodontiformes > Protopteridae > Protopterus > Protopterus annectens. The sequence goes on along the minus strand of NC_056739.1, from coordinate 780,524,408 downwards.
ATATATATATATATATATATATACTTCCTTTATCTGATTTGATTGTATTCTCTTTTTAGTTCTATTTGCTATTCTTTTCAAATTTGTAGGGTTCATTGAATTAGAAACAAGTCTAATCTTTTCCAGATCAGTCATAGTTTTGTGATGCAATATTGCTAAATATTTTTATTCTTCTCTTCCATTTCATTAGTTAAGCGCTTCATCCCTTTTTGAATGTTATGTTTTAACCTACCAAGTCTTTATTCCCTTGCTTCCTCTTATTATTATACCATGCTAAAAATTTGGCATACAAATAAGACTTCAGCGACTCACACACATATATATATATATATATATATATATATATATATATATATATATATATATATATATATATATGTAAATATATATATCTGTATATATGTAAATATATATATATATATATATATATATATATATATATATATATAGCTGAAGTGTCTTCAGTGAGGTTTATTTCAAGGAAGGATTGTATTTCATTGATAAACAAATTCTTTAAAATCTTTTAAGTTTGTTATATAAGATGGTAGTCTAGTGATAGGCCTCCTTTGTCTTGTGTGTATTTCTAAGTCAAGTGTAAGTACATTATGATTTGATAAGGGGCAAGAAATTACTTTAACTTTATCTAGCTTTGCAATTAATTCTCTTTATAAATATACTATATGAATTCTGGAATGAGAACCATGCCTGTGTGAATAACATGTGTAAAATAATGAATATGGATCACTATTTTCATGTATACCTACTAAATTAAACATGTCAGTAAATTCAGCCAGGGCCCTTGATGATGCAGTTTTTCTGTGTGTGTTTATAGAGTTAGTGTCACTTTCATTTATTATGCAGTTAAAATCTCCGGCTAGTATTATATTACCTTTAGAATATTGTTCAATGTCTTCTATGTGCTGCTTAACTACTTTAACTCATACACCAGGAATCCAGTACAGATTCACTAATGTGTAACAAAGCATTCCTGATCTCTTTTGATAAGTATTTATAACTTTAGGTATAATGGCTGAGTTCTTCCATAAAATCATTACACCTCTTGTCTTTTGTTTATGATATTAGCTTGCTAAAACCGTATAGTTACTAATACTGAATTTGTTTAAATCTACTTGTAAAAGATGTGTTTCCTGTAAAAAATAAGCTGTGGATTACAGATTTTTAAATATTTAATCAAACTTTCCATTCTACAACTATTGTTTAACCCATTTACATTAATGGAAATAAATTTCATACTTAAATTATTATTTACAGGATTTCTAAGCATGTATATGTGGTACTACCAGAGATAAGAGCATACATAGAACTAGAGGGAATAACTTAATTACTTGTGAAATGACTATATTTCTAATGTACATAGGCAGCCCAAAAAGAAGAAAAGGAAGTAAAACATTAAATATTGAATTAAAAACAGACTATACAATCTATTGGGAAAAAAGAACCCCTACACCTGATTTGCCAAGTCATCCAAGTGCACCCTGTAAAGCCCCTATCCAAGTTATTCCTAAGTACTAAAACAAACTGTACCCAACTCTGAAGAAGCCATCAGTGGATGGTGAAAGCGCTTAGTATTTGGGAGCCTTCAACTTCAGCTCTTCATTAAACAGTTTGGTGCAGTTCGTGATTTTTGTGTTTTTATTTTTATTTCTAATTACGACTATCTAATAGCTTTACTTATAACAGAAAGTAGCCAGTTATTATTTTGAATTATCTATCTAAATAAAGCACAACAGTGGATGGTGAAAGCGCTTAGTATTTGGGAGCCTTCAACTTCAGCTCTTCATTAAACAGTTTGGTGCAGTTCGTGATTTTTGTGTTTTTATTTTTATTTCTAATTACGACTATCTAATAGCTTTACTTATAACAGAAAGTAGCCAGTTATTATTTTGAATTATCTATCTAAATAACGCACAACTATATACCAGTTTCCATACAAAAGGGATACCACCACTTAAATAGTACATATAAACTCAGACTAAGATGCACTGACTATAATAAGCAATAATACAAATTTAACTACTTCACTATACACTTCTAATAACCAACCGGAAATAACAGTTCTTTCATAAATTCTACTAGAAGAAATACATATTAAAACTATTTTCCACATTAAATATATTATATACGGGTCTACTTTATTCACGTGAAAGCTGAATCACTCGAATAAAATTTGCACAACACATAAAGAGCGAAACGCGAGTAGGTCGAACGCACTAAACCACGAAAGTGGAAATATCGAATTTGCATAATTGGCCCGTCTGTGGAATAGCTCCATAAGGTAAGTGCGTGATAGTTACGGACCTTAGGGTTAGGGTGCGGGTTAAGGTAAGTGCATAGATAGTTGCGTATGTAGGGTTAGAAGTAGGGGTTTGGTGCTTTAGTTTAGGGTTAGAAGTAGGGTTTTGTTTAGTGTGTGTATGTGTTATTTTTTACTGTGTTTTGGTAGGTAGTATGTTGCAGGCAGTGGGGCTGGCCAACTATGAGAGATCGAGATTTCGAATTTCACGGTTTAGTATGTTCGACGTATTTGCGTTTCGCTCGTTATGGTTTCCACGAGTTGTATTCGAGCAATTCGGCTTTTGTGGGAATAAAGTAGACCCATTATATACAGTACATAAAAATAGCTATTAAACTTAACTTTCAATAAGCTTGTAAAACCAATTAGGCTAAAATAGTGTGTGTATCACTTTAAATAGCTAGACAGCATGAACAGCTCATGTTTGACCTTTAGCTAGTGCAGTTACGTCATGTCTCAGCCATTTAGTTTCATTTTGAGCTGATCGCACTTTTGTGAAGGGATTTAAGCTGTGGAATTACTTGAGCTCATGAAAAAGACCTAGAAAAAAGTAGATGAAGTGTTGCAAGTGATCTCAGCGGGAAACCAAGAAAGAAAGGTAAGTAAACTGTAAAATTGTAAATTTCAGCTCAAGCTCATGGAGTGACTAACTGTAATCTTCTTCACTTCATAGCTGTATACATATCTTAATTAAGCATTTAAATTTAAAAAAAGTCCAAAAGCATGGAATCCAAATGTAAACATTAAATAAATACAGATATTTAAAGGACTAAACAGATATATTATTAGTATAATTCCTAATGTAAAATCTATGCAGCAAAGTGTTTATGAAAGCATTACATTTTTGCCTTTTTGTATGTTAATGTACTTTAACCACCATTTAAGTGTCACTCATAAGCATTAAATTCACCACAAAAGTCTTTCATTAATAAGATGTATAAAAGTTCACTGAGTTAAGTGAAATAACATTAATCTATCATTTCTAGTATTTAGTCATGGTGCCATAATATAGCAATAAGAGCAGTGTGTTATGTTTTGAAGCTGTTAAACAATACATATGTACATTTATTTTTTTTTTCCATAATAAATTTTTATTGATATATATTTTCAAAATACAATAAAATCACACACATAATTCACTACTATTACTATCAAAACTATATACAATATCTACATGAAATGCTTCCATATAAAAATCGTCATTATTTCAAAAAAGAAGACACCAGGGAGAAAAAACAAAGCCAAAACATTTGTAGAAGTACTTTGCATCCATACATATCATACATATTTTCAAAACATTGTTTCCTCCACATATACATCCAAACTTTAATATATTCCTAATAACAGTATTATGCTAATATAATGTTAAAAACCTTTTTCCATATTTTTGGGTTATTAATATTTTTGTTACTTTGCTTCAGGAGTAATTTATGTGCTAATATATGCTTTATAGCCACAAGCTTGAAATTATCCCATGATGACTTATCTGGTTCTAACCAATTTGTAGCTATATATAACTTCATCAGCAAAAAAAATATTCAGACATATTATAGTTTGTGACCTAGAGAGCTCTCTTGGAGGAACATGTAGAATCATAAATTCCCATGATAACGTTGAACTTTGATAACCCATCTTTTGTAGTTGTGTTCTAAGAGAGTTCCAAAGTTTATATATACACTTGCAGCTCCAGAACATATGAAGAAGATCCGCCATTTGATTTGTGCAATATGGACAAGTTGGAGAATTCCTAGGATTAAATTTATGTAACCTAAGACGAGTATAATAAGCATTATTCCAAATCATCAACTGCGTATACATCAACTTTTGAAAAGAGACCGATTTTATTGTTAAATCAATTGCTTTTAATACCTGATTATCTGCTACTGTCATTTTGTTTACCCAATACCGTGACAACAGAATTTTATCCTAGAATTTTAAATCTTTAATGAATTTATTTGTTGTTGTTATAAATTTGACCTCCTGTTGGAGAGCCTGCCACAATTCAGAGCATTTATCCACAATTCCAACTACCGGTTTAAAGTTTTCAAAATGACTCAGAGCAAGTTCTCTGATTTGTCTCATGACAACCATATAACTCTTAGGAAGATTCAATTCCTGCCTAACTTGCGAAGCTGATAAATGAAATTTATTAAAAACATCAATCAGAGTCAAATTAACTATTAATGGGAATTTACTAAGATCAATCAACTGATTATTTAGTTTAAAATTTGGATTCCTATGGAAAGGCTGAAAAACCATCATATATTGCAACAAGTCTACTGATTGGAATAAATTTTGCAAAGATGACACATATGTTTTTAAGTGGTCTATAATCCCATACTTTATCAAACTACTTTTATCCAAAAAGTGTAAAGCTTTAGGATTTATGTTCTGATCTAGAATATGCTTGTAATTCAAGACCACCCAAGTTGGTATCCACTTTGTATTAATTACCTCGTAATTAGCAATTCTTAAACACCTGTTGGTGTTCACAATTAAATAGTATACTTCAAAATTCGGTAACTCAAGTCCTCCTCTACTCTTCGGGGTCATTCATTTCTCATACGATATTCTAGTTTTCTTTGGCTCCCAAATAAATTTAGCTAGATCTTTATGAATTTGTTTAAAAACTGTCTTTGTAATTGATACTTGAGCAGACCTAAAGATATATAACATTCGTGGTAATATATTCATTTTCACTATTGATACTTTTGCCAGTACCGGTAGTCTTGAATTCCTCCATCTGCCACAATCAGCTACTATTAGTTCCCATACTCATTTAATATTATTACTATAAAAGTCCTTATTATCCGTAGAGAAGCTAATACCCAAATATTTGATATTTTCTTTACATGATATCTTCCCCAACAGGGACATTAATGAAAAAGGTTTAGGGGTTCTTAACAGGAAAATACTAGTTTTCTCCAAATTAATTTTATAATTAGAGACTTCTGAAAATTCGTTTATAACATTTAATATCTTTTCACTATCAGAAATTGGGGTTGTACAATAAATAATAAGATCATCAGCAAATGCCGACATTACTAATTTATTCCTATAAAGTATTGGTGCATTATGATATAGATTTTGCTTAATATATAAAAATAGAGGTTCTAAATAAAGGTTAAACAATAAGGGGGACAAAGGGCAACCCTGCCGTGTACCATTTTTAATCTGTATTCTTTAGAATAACTCCTATTAATATATAACGTAGTATACGGATTACTATATAATATTTGTAGTATCTGAATAAATTCCTGTGGCATATTGAAATAAGGCAACACATCAAACAAAAAGTTTATATCCACTCTATCAAATGCTTTCTGAGCATCTATTATAAGGGCATAAATATTAGAGTTGTTTTGTTTAGCATACATCATCATATTATGTAGTGTAAGTGTGTTATCACTAGTTTGTCTAGTTGCCATAAATCCAGCCTGTTCCTTAGAAATTAAATGGATCATAATCTGTTTAATCTACATGCTATAATGGTAGTGAGAATTTTCATATCCACATTTATTAATGCTATTGGCCTATAATTATCCGGGCTTTGGGGGTCTGAATTAGCTTTATGTATAAAGATTGTTTTTGACGCATTAAGGTGAGGGTCACTAATTTTATTTCTGATTATGTAGTTAAATACATGAGACAATATTTTACCAAAACTATCAGCAAACTCTTTATAAAATTCAACTGTCAAACCATCAGGACCTGGTGACTTATGTACTTTCATATGTTGAATTACATATACTATTTCCTCTAAAGATATAGGTTTAATCATATCACCTTGCAGACTCTCTTCTAATTTTGGAAAATTAATTTTTTGCAAGAATCTTTTATTCTACATATGTACATTTATAATTATGAAATTGACTTGTATTGATTTTAGGTTATTAAAAATGTACCATATACACCTCTTTAGTAGAACTTTACTATAAGTATCTTGTAGTGTAATCTATTATTAGACCAGCTTTGAATTCAATATCTTATATTTTAAAAGACACTAAGCAATTTTTAAACGATTTATTTCCATGTACTGATAGGTTTAAGGTTGGTAGCAATGTATTTTTATAACCATGGATGTTATGTCCCTGTTTACTGTCATTCCTAATGACATTGGTATTAATAGTATAGAACAATTTTTGGGGTTACATACTGAATTAGATATAGAAAAAAATGAATAGATTACAGTTCTGCTGAGGTTAGTACTGTAAAATAAATAATTTCTATTTGGAAATACTTTTTACTGGCAAAAAGCATGGCGTAGCTATGGGCACATCATGTGCCAATAGCTATGCCAATGCAGTAATGGCTATTTGGGAGCAGAATTTCATAGTTAATGGACAGTACAGAAACCATATACTTTTTTATTGCAGGTTTGTAGATGATTTGTTTATTGTATGGGATGGATCTATTGAATTATTTAATGACTTTGTAGCCTATATTAATACTACTACTACTACATATCTGTGTTTTTCTTTTGAAATTTCTGCAGAAAACATTAATTTTTTGGATATGAATGTTATAAAAGATGAACATGGATGTATCTACACTAAGTTATATAAGAAAGATTGTTATTGTAATCACTTCCTTCATAGAAAAAGTATGCATCCACCGCATATTTTTCAAAATGTAGTCCATAGCCAAGTTTTCAAGCATTCAGACTTAGTGCACATAGTCAGGATTTTATACATCAAATTGAAAGGTTGGGCAAAGCCTTTTCTGAAAGAGGCTACTCCCTTAATGAAATAAATCAGAATATTATTTAAGAGAAAGTACAGCTAAACCATATTTCTCACATAGAGATGTTACATTAGTAGGAGATGCCGTTGAGGTATATAAAAATAAATTTTCAGTTGCAAAAGATAGAAAACTGAAAGTTCTTATGTTTTATTCTAGGGATGCCAAACAGTTTAAGAATGTTATTGAAAAGCACTGGAATGTTTTCACAACAAATAATGATATTAACACGTGCTTGATTCTAGACCAGGCTTTGTATATGAAAATATGAAGTCTCTAAAAAGAAGTCTTTGTTATCCTAAGAGTTATAAAATGGTTACTGAATTAAAATATACTACTCCTTGTTCATATGTTTTTAGGTGTGTACTAGGCTAATGGTCCTGGAGCCTTTACAAGCCTAGTTCATAGGATTACCCTGGCATTGTGTCACCCAACCTTAGTTCCCAGTGCCTCTGTCGAGTAGAGCCACTGGAGTGAGCCCTGTGGTGAATTTTTTATTTCCCATCCACTCATCAAGATTTCTCTTGAAGAGGACCAGTGAGGTGCTCTGTTTGACATGTATGGGAAGTCTGTTCCATAGCATGAGCAGTCTCTAAGTTATGAGCCTGTCCCTCCAGCTTGTTCTGTTGATTGTGGTAATGAGGTTGAGGTCTCTGGAGCGTGTGGTGCAGAGGGATTGGCATTTCTTTAGATGTAGCATTTCTAACAGAGCTGGGTCAGACATGGCTTTGTAAGTCAATCAGAGATCGGATGAGACAGAATAGTTGGAGTTTTTTGAGTCTGTCCACATAGGACAAGTGTTTAAGGCTTAGAATCTTCTTTGTGAGGTAATTTTGCGGCCTCTCCAGTTGTTGCAGGTGTCTAGCGAAGTACATGCCAAACAGGGCATTGTACTTGATGATTGGCCTAATGAGGGAAGAGTAGAGGGAGACAATGACCTCTTTCTTCATGGATGCAAAACCCTTAGTAATGAGATGTGCCACATAGAAGGACTTTCTGACCACAGTGGCAATTGGGTGGTCAAAAGAGAAGTTGTTGTCAACCTGTGTTCCCATATCTCTTATAATGCCTTCTGTATTCAGTGGACTACCAACAGAGTGGTAATTCACGGGAACCAGGTTTTTCTCAAAGGAGACGCTGACACATTTTTTGGCATTGGACTTAAAGCCATGGTTCTGACCACAGTTGTTGGTCTCAGTGAGGCCTTTCTGTAGAATGTTAATAATAGCTCCCACCTTGCAATCGTCTGCGAACTTTGTCAGCCAGAGTCCCTTCGCATTGGCCTGGACTTCATAGAAGTAGATACCAAACAGGAGAGAACCCAGACCGAACCCTGTGGGACTTCACTCGTGATTGGTCGGCAGTTTGACTTGGAGTCAGGTATAAAGAAAAACAAAAACTACTAAACTGAAAAACAACAAAAGGATGTGAAGCACACATCCACATTTATTTAACCAAATTAAACTGACTTGGAGTCGGCTACTTCACACTGTGGGTTCTGTCTGTGAGCCAGTTTGCAACCCACCTAGTGATATAAGGGTTGATGCCTTGCTTAATGAGTTTTTCTATGATTCCTGAGTGGGGAATGGTATCAAATTCCTTGACCAGATCAAGGTAGGTTGTATGAACCACCTTGCCTTCATCCACAGCTCTGGTGACTGACTCAAAGAAGTCGACCAGGTTGACCTGGCATGATCTACCCTTCACAAAACCAAACTGTGTGGGATCCAGAGTTTGGAGATTCCCTATATCCTTGTTATTCCACAGCTTTGCATATCAGACTGGTCAGGCTAATGGGATGATAGTTCCCAGGGTCTGTAGTCACTCCTTCTTTGTGGAAAGGGATGACTGTAGCAGTGTGCAATTCGGTAGGGACAAAGCCTGAGGTGAGGCTGTGACTGAACAGGGTACACAGGTGAGGTGCCAGTTCACTCTGTAGTTCATGTAGAACACAGCCAGTGATATTGTCAGGTCCCATAGAAGCTGCATTCTTGGCCTTGGACAGTGCTCTTTTAACATATGCAGCAGTAATACTGGGTACCTGGCAATCTGCTGGTATTGTGATTGGTCCTTTGGTGGGGGAGAGAGGGGTAAAGTTGGCACTGAATCTGTTGGTCAGTATATTGGCAATATCTGCTGGCTTGGTATAGGAGGTGCCATTGTGCAGTAGCTCAGAGCAAATCTGGGTAATTCTCTGGAGATTCTTTACATAACTATAGTAGGCTTTGTGGTTGTCTTTACTATCTGCTGCAATTCTCTTTTCATAGCTAGCTTTAGAGGATTTGATGAGGTATCTCAGCATTTTGTTGAGGCTGATAAGGGAGTTTTTCCAGTCTTGGGACTTCACCTTATTCCACATTAGTTTCCTTCTTCTGTTGTAGAGTTTGTTTATGGCAGGGGACCACCAGATTGGTTTCCTTTTTTGGGGGGAGATCGTCTTGGTTCTATTGGGTATGGTGAGATCCATGCATTTGTGTACGTGTTTGTACAGTGCATTGGTATATGATTCGGCTGTCATGCAACTATTCTCCAATTGATGGGTGCCATGAAGTTAGCCACCTCTGTTTTTAGGAACCCAAGGTTAGCTTTGGAGAAGTTTTCATGGTGGTTACCTTTGTGGGGTTGGGGTGGGGTGGGAGGGATATGGATTTCCAAGGTGATCAGTTTGTGGCCGGAGCTAACCAGGGAGGAATTGAATATTGGTGTAGAGCAACAGTCGCCCATGTTAGTAATGACAAGGTCAAGGATGTTGCTATCTCTAGTGGGGGTGAGAACGAGCTGGTTCAGGGTATTGGAATTAATGAATTCCGGGAAACATTGGGCAAGTGTATTGGTACATGAATAGTTTTCCAAGTTAATGGAGGGGTAGTTGAAGTCGGCCAGTATGAGAGTTTTAGGTTGGACTCTAATATTCTCCATGGTGCTTAGGAATGTGGAGTGTGAGTCTTGGGACATGATTGGGGACCTATAGCAGGCTACGACCTGAATCTCTGTCTTACCCAATGTTAGCTGCACCTGAAGTATCTCTGATGTGTTATGTTGGGCTACCAGTCTGGAGGTGTGTGCATCCTTTATGAATATGGAAACACCACAGCCCTTAGAGCTTCGGTCCAAGTTCTGAGGTTGAAAGGTGTGGAATGAGTTATAGCCTGGTAGTGCAGGGGTGCTTTCTGCTGCCTTGAACCAGGTCTCTGTTACAGGACAAATGTCAATGCTCTCCATTTTAAGGAGTGCTTCAAGCAAGTATATTTTGAGATTTGACTTCTAGCGTTGAGCAGCATGACCCTCAGATTGCATTTGTTTGTAGCTGTTGATGTGGTAATTTGGTCTTTAGAACACTGCCTAAAAAAGGCACTATAAGGGTGGCAAGAGCCTTAGCCAGTATCCGGAAGCCTAGCAGTGACAGATGCAGGCCATCTCTGGCAAAGCATCAAGGTCTGTCAGTCATGTCATCCCAGGCAGACAGATACTGGATCCCCTTAGAATGACAGCAGAAACTTAGCCAGTTATTGAAATCAATCTTTTTCTGCTTGTACTGTGGTATAATTTTGGGTGATGGTAGGAGGCTGCTCAGGGCTAGGGTCATACCCACCTGGGCTACATACTCTGAGACCTCCTCCATATCTCTTTTCATGTAGTCCAGGGAGGTGCATCTTGGGTCATTCACACCCACATGTACAATGACAGAGTCATATTTGTACCTGTTGTTGAGGGACCTGAGTGTGTATGTTATGCGGCAGATTATGGCACCTGACAGGCAGCTGACTATTACTTTCTCCTTATTCAACCTAGTGAGTGGGACATCAGTGTGCCTCGCTTTTGAGTCACCTATGACTAGTGTGTTGGGCATGCTGTTTTGCCTTAGGGGCTTTGGTTGAATGGCACACTGTTTAGGAGAGTTATATGTCTGGTGATTAGTGTTGTGTTGTGATGGTTGAGTGTGTTTCTGCCTTGGAGGTCTCTGCTGTTTGGGTAGAAGATTTTTATTGAGAGCCTCCATGAATTGTGTTGTGATTATCGAGTACATTTCTGCCTTGGAGGTCTATGCTATTTGGGTAGATTTTTATTGAGAGCCACAGCGAAGGTGGGTGTGTGGTTTGTGTTTTTATATGAAGGCAGTACTGGTGTGTGTTCTGGAGGGCTATGTGTTCCATGTGGTGTGGTGCAAGTGTTGACCTTCTCCTCATGGCCAGCTATTCTAGTCTTGGCTGGAAAATGTGTGGCTTCCAGTTTGGATATATAAGTGCATCTCTCACAAGTCTGAGTTTTGGGAGGTAAGAGGAGTGGGTTGTCGGTGTACATAAGGCAGCTGCTACATTGCCTCAGGATGCCCAAGTTCACCAGTTTAATAGGAGAAAGCACAGGGAACTGACATTTAGACATGCCTGGAGGGCTGGTGATTAATAATAAGTACTGGAGCTGTTTCCTTGTAGAACGTTTAGTGCTGGTAGAACTTTTGTGTGCTACAATAATTGCTACAAGTTGTCTGGTAAAGTGCTACACTAATAAGCTAGTAAAAGTGCAGGAGAGGAGAGAGAACTACCAGATCTAAGGGAAAAATTGAAGAGCACACTTTTTGGCACCGCTCGAAAGCTTACAAACAGTCCTAGATACAACAAATCTGTATCTGGACTACACTAGTTACAGGAAAGGTGGGAAACAAGCGCAAATGTGGGCTTTTAAACCAGAAAGTTGAGAGAGATGGAAAAACTGCCCAAACAGCCAATAAATTACAATTTCTGGGCCAGAAGCCACTCCTCTTGTGGTAGATAGGCTACCTAATGCTTACCACCCCCACTGATAAGTTAGAAAGCTTCTCTTCATCACAGATAGGCTTGGGGGGCTCAGAAGCTTACAAACAGTCCTGGATACAGCAAATCTGTATCTGGACTAGACTAGTTACAGGAAAGGTGGGAAACATGCGAAAATGTGGGCTTTTAAATCAGAAAGTTGAAATAGATGGAAAAACTGGCAAAATGGCCAATAAACTACAATTTCTGGGCCAGAAACCACTTGTGGTAAATAGGCTACCTAGTGCTTACCACTCCCACTGATAAGCTAGAAGGCTTCCCTCCAACACAGAATGGCTTGCGGGGGCTCAGAAGCTTATGAACAGTCTTGGATACAGCAAATCTATATCTGGACTAGACTAGTTACAGGAAAAGCAGGAAATAAGCATAGAAATGTTTTTTTAAAGAAAAGCAGCTAAAATGGGACTAAAAACAATTCAAGTGCAGTGCAAGCTAGCACACTTGAGTGTGTAGCAATATTAAAGCAAATACAGTTTAAATAAATCCAATTTATTCAAACTATATTCTGAACTGAATTCAGTTATTGTTTTATTCAACTCTGAACAGTTAAAAAGTGCCAAAAAATGTACTTATCAGCTCTAGATTCCCAGATCATTTGAGAAGCACACTCAGTCAGAACACAAGGAGATTCTAGCAAAGTTTTTTTTTCAGTAAAGTAGAAAGGGAGAATGGAGGAACAGAAGATAATTCAAGGTTAAGAACCTAGGTAGGTTGTCCTTCTCAAATGTTCTCTCTGTATTAGGTAGAATGAGCTAATGACACTAGACTGGGAGAAGTGGCCCAGTTCAAATTTACAGTAGGGGCGAGCAGCTGCAAAGCCACCAGGTAAAGCAATCTCAAGCAAATTAATAAATGCAGCAGTTTTGTTAACTAAAACAAAATGCAGACACCAAGAAAAGCAATCTCAAGCAAGTTAATAAATGCAGGAAGCAAAAAACGGATGCGGGGTGCAGTATTGTGCAGTAAAAGGTATAAAATTAGCAAAAATGAACTGCACACCAACTTACAAGGGCAGAAACTTTAATGTTCAAAGAAAACAATAAAACAGAATATAAAAGGTTAGCGCTTTCATGACTCACGGGTCGCTTCATCAGACAGTTTTAGACAAACTAAAGACATCTTTATATAACAGCAACTAGTTGTTAACTGATGTAATTGTCTTTTAAAGAGAAACCTCCAAACAAATTAATTATAAAATATGGTAACATGCAAATATGTAATATAATAACAACTCTATATCTCAAACATTTAAAAGGTATCCATAGAAATGAGATGGAATACTAAAAGACATATAAATATTAATTAAAAAATGTGTATTAGAAAAACATATATATGCATTTATTTATTTTTAAAGGACATGCTTTTAAGAAGGGTTTTAATGAAAACATATTATTGAGGCCAGGAGCTTTCTCTGCATTTAGCAAGACAATCCACCTTTGCTCAGCAGCCTCTGTCCGATTTTCCAGATCACCTCCTCTAATGGTGTTATAAATGACCTGCAGTATTAAAAATGTAAAAGTATGTGAAGAATCTGTCTGTGTGACATGGGTTACTAGGGCATTAGTTTCCTTTTTATTTTTAATACCTCTAATATATATATATATATATATATATATATATACATATATACATATATATATATATATATATATGCATATATATATATATATATATATATATATAGTTATTATATTATATATTTGTATGTTAGCATATTTTATAATTTATTTGTTTGGAGGTTTCTCTTTAAAAGACAATTACATCAGCTGGCAACTAGATGCTGTTATATAACGATGTCTTTAGTTGTCTAAAACTGTCTGATGAAGTGACCTGTGAGTCATGAAAACGCTAACTTTTTATATTCTGTTTTATTGTTTTCTTTGAACATTAAAGTTTCTGACCTTGTAAGTTGTTGTGCAGTTCATTTTCGCTAAGTTAATAAATGCAGCAGTTTTGTTAACTATAACAAAATGCAGACACCAAGAAAAGCAACCTCAAGCAAATTAATAAATGCAGCAGTTGTGTTGACTATCACTGATATCAGATTAAGTGCCAGAAATATACTTATAGGCTTTCTGTATCCAGATGTCTATTGAATCCGTTATAGCTAGGCCACAAGGAGCAGCTAAGATGTTCTATGTGTAGATACATTTGTACTGATAATGCATTTTTGCATCCAGATAGTGGTAGAAAATACACTTTTAATGTTTCTGCTTCCTGTGGCTCAGAACATATAGTCTATCTTGCCGAATGTAAAATCTGCCTATGGTTTTATATAGGAAAGACAGAGCACTTGGAGAGCATATAAAGGAAAGTTTATCACATTAATAAAAGAAGTGATGCTAGTGCACTTTCTAAACATACTATGTCTACAAACTGTATACAAACAAATCAGTCACGGATTTAAGTAAAACACAGCTCGAACAAAAAGCGCAACAGAATAAGAAATTAACTGAGCAACGTAGTAGTTTAATAACCCACGGTGGTGGTGCTGCGGTAGCGTTGTCATCTCACAGTAAGACACTGTCCAGTTTGATTATCAGCTAGAGCGTCTTCTGCGTGGAGACATGCGTGAATGGGCGTACCTTTGTTGAAGGATGTGCATCAGGGCTGGTAACTCGGCACGTAAAAATCAACTACCAATCATTAGCTGACCGGAGTTCCGCTGTGGCGACCCCTAACCGGGAAAAGCTGAAAGACACAACAACAACGTAGTAGTTTAATCACAAGAACAAAGGTTTCAGGTTAAACACCCTTCATCAGTATTAGCGCAATACACCTACTAAAAGCAATTTATATAAACCTCAGTTAAGTCACAGCCAATAAAATTCATCACATATTGTTAAGGGAACACCTCATTTTTTTAAAAAAACATATTAAAACATTGCATAAGCCCTGATATGTAATGAAATAAATATATGAAAAATTAATGTAAACAATTCTGTCTTTGTTTTAAAACAAGTTTCAGTGATATAATTTGATTTAAGCCAGGTAATTTATCTGCAGATAGAAGGAGTATCCATTTATATTTACTCAATTCTAGTTTGGTATTTATGTCGCCCCATCTGTTATTCTTGATTACAGTTCCAATAACTTTAAACATAAAACTATTCTCCAAGTCAGTCTCATTTATATGTTTTGCTAGAGCACTTATCAAAACCTTCCATCTGATATCAGAGTTATGTTCAGTTATTCTCTCTTTAAGTCTTCTATTTCACTTACCTACATAGAAACATTTACATTTTTTACACGTAGCCAGATATACAATATTAATACTATTACAAGTTGCAGCACATCTAAATTCAAATCTTTTTCCAGTTAATGTATCAAAATAATTCACATCTTTATCGATATAAGTGCAACAACAGCAATTATAGCACGGGAAGGTACCATATTTTTTTTGCCTTAGTCAAATCCATGTTGCCCTTTATATCTTTATAACATAGTTGTTTCAAGTTGGTACCATTTCTATATGCAAACCTAGGTATAAAGTCAATAAATCTCCTTAAGTCTGGTAAAGCTTGTAGTATAGGTCAATTATCAGAAATAATTTTTTGTATTTGTAAGGTAGTTCTATTGTATGTTGTTACATATTGAAGTTGTTTATGAATAACAGGGGCAGTAGGTATTACATCAAAAGTATTTCTTTTGTCTCTAAAATATGGACTAGCATCACCATCTCGTAACCCATCTATTTCATTATAATAGAATGTGATCATGTTAGTATCATACCCCTATCTATAAATAATTTTGTCATTTCATTTGCTTGCTGTCAAAAAAGGTCAATGTCAGTATTCAAGCGGCTTAAACATTTCATCTGGGACTTTATTATTCCCCTAAAAACATGAAGAGCTTGCATGCTTTTTTATGCAAATATTTATTTCCATGTATAGGTTTTTTATATACGGTAGTATGTATATCAGTACCATCAAAATACAGTGTCACATCCAGAAAATTAATTCTATTTAAAGAGTAGTCCATAGAAAATTTAGAAAATTCAGTACTACCATTCAGCATCTCAACATAGTCATCCAATTCACTTTTACTGCCTTTCCATATAAAAAAGACATCATCTACAAAATGTTTAAAAAAGCAGATTTTGTCTGACAAAGGTACAATACTGTTAAAGATAGTTTCACATTCCCAATAGTCTTAACACCAATGTATTATAGGTATTAGCCACCGAAGCACCCATAGCAACACCAGATATCTGGTGATAGTGCTTATTGTTGAATGTGAAAATATTATTTTCAAGGACCACTTCAAGTAATTCACAAGTGGTTTCAATGTGACGTCCATCTAATAATCCTCTTTCACATAACACTTTTCTAATGGCTGCTATACCATATTGGTTAGGAATTACAATAAAAAGGGACTTAATGTCCATTGTAACCATGATAAAGTTGGTTGCATCAGTGTCATAAAACCATGTGCTCAAACTAGTTAAAAAATCTGGAGTGTCCTTAATATAACTCTTTACATATTTCAAATAAGGTGAAAGGCAATGCTGTAAATATATTGAAATGGGGTCAGTGAGCCAACCACGTCCAGAGATAATTGGTCTCATGGGCAGGTTTGTAAATGACTTATGTATTTTAGGAAGGCCATATAAAGCCGGTACAACAGGTACAGGTACTGTAAAATAGCTGAATGTATCTAAATCAATATCCTTCATAAGCTGCAGATCATAAATTATCATATTTACTCGGCTTATCATTTGTTTAATATCTAACCCAGATATTTCGACAAAAGTATCCCCATCAGTCAACAGTGCATTCATATTAGAGAGGTAATCCAATCTATTCATTAATACAATGGCACCGCCCTTCTCAGCCTCTTTTATGATTATTTCATCATTATTCTTCAGTGTTGTTAAGACCATGCGTTCATCAATAGTTAGATTATACAATTTACCAATTTGCCCTTTCTCTTACAATCCTCTAATTTGTATTTCACAAACATTATTAAATGCACAAACAATGGGATGACTTATAGGGATAAATGTACTCTTGCATTTACATCCAACCTGCTGTGTGTTCAAAGTGTCACGAAAAGTTAGTTTTAGGTTCAATTCTCTGCAAAACAATTTTAAGTCAGTTAGTGCATCAGTCACTGTATCCAAGCCAGCCGGTATAAAATTTAGACCCTTTTGTAGCAACAATACAATCGCTGGCGTAATTTCAAGATTTGAAACATTAACAATAGTTTTAAGTGCAGATGTACTCACTTCCGCATCTTGTAGTTGGAACGAGGCCCGCTCTGGCTCCTTTCTCTCTTCTTCTGTGCTGGATGCCCTCTCAACACACTCCGCTGTCTTTCCTGCACTTGTTCCAGTAATTTCAAACGAACAGGTTGCTGTGGGGGCTGAAAAGCCAAAGGAGTGTCTTTATTTTATGAACCAGCCAATCGTTGATTAGAAGGTGAAACATCCAGGGAGTGCTGAAGTGATGAAGAGGATTCAGAAAATTGTGTGAAGAGGTAAATCAAGCCTGAAAATAGAGACATACATAGGTCCATCATGTGCAGGGATAAATACTGCCTGAAAATATATAAAAAAACAGTGGCAATTGAAAGGTCTGATATCATCATGCCTGCACCCATCTCAAAGATCATCTTATAGCAAGTCGGGATGGCACTCTTTGAGGTTGGATTCCCCACAGTGCAGTACTAGGGCTGCACATATGTGGTTCTCTAATGACAAAACTGATGTCATGAGCATTTGTCTGACCAAGTTTGCAGATGACTGCAAACTTGGACCTACCAACATCTTTCCAGAGAATTCCCAGATCCTCCAAGATGGGCCTAACATATGCCGACCTATGGTGGCAGGACCATGGTCTAAAATGAAATGCTAAAAAATATAGTATCATGCCCTTTGAAAAACACAAGCAGCCTTGCACCTACAATATGAATGACTCTTTTCCTCAAATTCAACACTTTTATTAGAGAACTGGTAACTTTTATAGACAATTATTTTCCTTTGACCACCTGGCATCTATTACTGTCAGAAAATTCATATTCCTGTCTCAGAGGATTGATAAAGGTATGTTTACTAGTTCCAGTTATGTTACTCTGTCTCTCTCTATTCCTCTCATACTAAACTGATAATAGAGTATAATGCACCTATACATCTGTCCAAACACATTATCCAACTTAAAAAAAGACAATGTATTCTATTCATAAGGATCACTGCTGCAGTAGCCTAAGCTATGTGAGTTATAACCTGGCAAGAATATAATAGTCCAAGCCCAAACAGCTGGTTAGCAAAAGCTGAGCTGACTAGAAGTCAGGTTTAAGTGCCATGCTCTTTACAGCTTAGCCTCTGCCTAAGAGATCACTTTTATAATGCTTTTTACTGTACTTTAATGGAGTAAAAGTTACTTATTTTACTGACTGTTGCTGCCAGGCATGATTGAGAATCGCTTACTTTTTTGTCTTAACCATGGAAGAACTTACCAATTCAAGCCACTAAAAAAACAAACAAAAAATAAGAACTGTCAGACATTGCTACCCCAGTAAAGTGCCTCAGCTGCATGTGGATGATGCTGCTATGCCACAACTGGTTCCTCAGACCACTCATCTTTTTCCTTAGGTCCCGGTGGTGTAGTCCCCACAACCACCATGTGCCCTCTGAATCTGTTGGAATACCATTGGGAGGCAAGGGACAACCATTCTTGTCTGTCCTGGGAGAACAGGCAGTGAATGCTTCTTTGCCAAGCCTGAATGCTGTGCCTATCTCTAGGATTTTTTTTTGCTGGTAAAAGTGGGTCCATTTCTACAGAAATTCCTGTTGAAAAGGACAAAAGCTTAAACGTATGTCTTCTATCTCAGTTACTCTGGACAGGAGTAATTTACTCAGCTCAAATTTAAATGATACATATCACAACATTCCTATAGAACCAGATTTCAGGTGTTTCATAAGTTTTTTTTTGTTTTATCTTTATCACTTTATCAGTTCTCTGCATTTCCTGTTAGTCTATCTACTGCTACAAGGATATCTGGCTCCTGTGATAGCCTACTACAGGCTGCAAGATATTCACATTTTCCTTATTTAGATGACTTACTTATCTTTGCAGAGTCTTTTTCAAAGTCAGGAATCTCTCAGCTGGGTAAGAGATCTCCTACTTAGACTGAGATTCAAAGAGAACTTAAAGAAGTCAAGTTTGACTCCTAACAGGATTGTTTTCCTGGACACCTCAGATCTAAGCTTTTCTCCCACAGGAAAAAAATAGATCTGTGTTAGATATGTTCCTGAGTGTTTCCTCTCAGACTACAGACTCAGCAAGGGAATTCCTCAGGGTTGTTGGTCTCATTGCATCTATGATAGTCATGATACCTCTTTGCAAGACTCCTTGTTTTTTTTTTTTTTTAATTTCTCCAAGTCTTTTGGGTTACTAATGCCATGATGGGAATATACCACATTCCTAAGTCACAGTATGATTAAAGTTCATGAAATTAGTACTGTTTCAATCTTTGATGTTAGCCAGAAGTGCTCTTCGCAATACCTGCAGTGTGCCCAGTAATGACTCCTTCTGCAGTTCATATGAAGTTACATGTATTGGTAACATATCTAAGTGTGATTGTAAATTCTTTTTTATAAGACCCGTTGCTCCTACTACTGTTGGAACTGTCTGGGTATCCTTCTTCTACGTTGCCCTCATTTCTCCTGCAAATCCTGGTATTCTATGACTTTGTGACTCTCTTTACGTGACACTGTAGTCACTAGGTGTAACATTTTCAATGATCAAATTTTACTTTTGTCTTCTTTTCATGGACTGCTATATCTGGTTTTCTTGCATCTATCTTTTGAACTGTTGGTTATGGGTTATCCCAGGTGATATAAACTTCACCATTTTCTATAATGCTTTGTGGCTCATGTTCCCAATATTTTCAGCTACTTCAGTGTTATAATGTTTGCACAATCCCCAGTGCAACAGTCTTGCCACATTATTATGCCTTTCAGTATACAGTCCTTCTGCCATTAGTATATCTCTCCCAGCAACAAGATGTGCAACTGTTTCCAATTCTGTTTTACATGTTTCTCCCACGTGTTCAATTGATTTTGTAAATGAATGTGTACATAGTTTATTATCTTGGGCCACCAATATTAACCTTTCCTCTTTTGGTTTAAATTCACTTCTCCTTAGCCATTCCTGCATTCAGTCCTGATCAACATGGACTGAACGCAAGAATGGACATCCAATAATTTTCTGTACTTGCAGCTATATTTATGCATTCAACGCATTTCTTGCCTTTTCATCTGATCCTTCACCTTGTATTGTTTCTTTTGTTTTTTGGCACATTCAGTTGCTGCCTGATTTTCATCTACTTTTGGTTTGATTTCCATTCCTGCTTGACACCAATATGCTTCTGCTAAACTAAGCAGGGAAATCATCTTAGACTTACTCTCCTCATGTTTTAAAACTTTCATTACGTTTGGGTCTTGTGAGGTCAGCAGATATGTATGCAGTCCTATTATTGCAGCTCTATACATGTAATCAATTTCGAGGAGGTCCATACCTCCTTCAGAACGGGAAATATATAGACTTGGTATACACTGATTTTTATAAATAATTTGATAAGCATGAAGCATCCTGCTTGTTTTCCTTTCCAGACGATTCAACACCTTTTGGGTCCAGTCAAGTCACTCCAAAACTGTAAGTTAGGACAGGAAGACCAAATTGGTTGATAGCTTGGACTTTGTTCCTAGATGTCAATGCTGTTTTTAGTATCAGTTTTAGCCTTCTAAAATATTCCTTACTAAGTTTTATTTACATTTGTTCATGTTTTGTTGTTGATCCTTCATTAATTTCCAAATATTTATACACTCCCTCTTGCTCAAGTTTTTTTTTATATCACATTCCTTTCTCAGGCTGATGTTTTTTTGGTGCTACAGCTTTTCTGCTATAAAGGTTGCTTTTGCACATTTCTCAAGACCAAAATGACATTCTTACATCATCTGAAAAAGTTTTGGCTACTTGCAATTGTACTTTCAGTTCCTTATCTGATGAACTAGACAGTTTTAAATAATCTACAAAAAGAAGGTGAGAAGTCTTTGTACTTTGTTGTTTTCTGGGTCCAAATTGTAGCCATGACCTAGTCTATTAAGTAGACAGTGTAATGGGTTAAGAGCAAGACAAAAGAGCAGGGTGACACAGAGTCACCCTGGAAAATCAGCCCTTTGAATTTTTATCCCTGGAATAATAATTTGTTCTTTATCATGGCTTAACTGCAAAGTGGTTTGCCAGTGTTTCATGTTAGCTGTAATGTAATTGATCAATGCAGAGTGTATCTTACACATTTTAAGTACTCTTTTATCCATGAATGTGGAATGCTGTCAAATGATTTTTTGTAGTCTATCCGTGTCATACGTAGATTCTTCCCTTTTTTGCAGTTCTCCATTATGACTTTATTTAACAGCAAATGATCCTTTGTTCCCTATGACTTTCTTTTGTTACCTTTTTGTTCTATTACCATGACTGAGTTTTCATGCCAACAGAGTTTATAGTCATTTAGATGAAAACTTGATTAATCAAGACACCATATGAGAAATATCCAATGGTAACTGAAATCTTTACAGTCCCAGCCAGCATCAACATCCCCTAACATTTCTGATTCCAGTTTGGGGATTTGTGAAAACAGAAATTTTGTGATGGAGACACCAAAATTCTCAGAATCCAGGTCTGTCATTCTCCCTTGCTTCTCCAGTACAGTGACACCTCAGACTTTGCTTGGGGATAGTGTCTATGGGAGTACTTTGGAACAAAACAGACAGAGAAAACACCTAAACATTAAAGAAATGTTAGCTCTTACAAATGCTTTCAATTCTCTCAATCATCTGTGGTCCTCAGGACCACTACAAGTATTTACAGACAACACTGTAGTGATGTGGTATATTAACAAGCAACTGCACTGTACAAGCATCTTATGTACCATCAGAGCAAAACTGTGTGGCAGACAAACTGAGCAGGACCTGGACAGTCCTCACAAGTGGAAACTGAATTGGGGGCCTTCAAAAAATTTATCCAGCTGTGTGAAACAATTCAGATAGGTCTATTTGTCTCCACTCACAACAATTAGTTGGCAAAATTATGTTCTAGTATAACATGCAAAAAAGCCTGGAAGACAGATGCATTTTATTTTCCTTGGACAAGAATTGTATGCTTTTCCATCCTTTCCACTAATATCCAGGGTCATTTTGAAGATTCAGAAAGACTCACCATAGATCACTGGGATGCCTCCCTTCTTGTCCAGGCAACAGCGGTCCTCTCTTCTTTTCGAAATGGCCAGAGGTAATTGCCACAAGCTTCCTGTCAAGCTAAATTGACTTACACAAGACCAGGTTGATACAGCCCAACTACAAACAACTACGACTGATTGCCTGGATGATAACATTCTTAATATCTTCTAGGCATCTTTTTCTGAGGATGTGAAGCAGATATTATTGGAGTCAAGAAAGCCTGCTACTAGAAAAATCGTATATTAGTAAATGGAAAAACTTTCCTAGTTGGTGCCAAGAAAAGAACCAGCATGCATTTGGGGCTAGTGTTTCTCTAGTTCTGCAGTATTTGTATGAGTTGCTATCATGTGAGCTCTGTTACTCCTCAGTTAAGGTTCATTTGTCAGCTGTATGAGCATCTACCCATGCACAACCCTCTTTCAGTGCAACCTCATGAAAATATTTTTGAAAGTGGTGTTGCTTAAGAAGCCTGCTATTAAGCAGGTGACTCTTCCTTAGGATGTTAATTTTTTGTTAAAAAACCTAACTGTTGCTCTATTTGAACCAGCTCATCAGAATGATTTGAAGTTGTTAACATGGAAAACAGTCTGACTAATTGCCTGGACCTCTACAATAAACTATCTGAGTTGTAAGCTCTTATGGTGGGCCAAACTCCTCTAATCCTCCACAAAGATAGTGTTTCCTTAAGAACTAATCCTTCATTTATACCTAAAGTGGTGTCTGAGTTTACCTTAAGCCAAGCTATCCATCTTCCTGTCTTCTTTCCAGAACCTAAACATGAGAGAGAAAGGGTACTCCATATACTGGATATCAACAAACAGCTCAGGACAGCTATCTTAACAGAACAAAATGTTTCAGAACTTCTGATCAGTTATTTGTTTCTTGTGAAGGTAAGAAAAAAGGACAACCTGTGTCAAAACAAACTATTTCTAAATGATTGTTTCATGCTGTTACTTTTTGTTATATCCACCAAAACAAAACAATTCCAGGCAGGGTCAAAGCCCACTCTACCAGGGACTTGTCTTCACCTGTGGCTTTTTGTAAATGGTTGGATTCCAGAAGTGTTGTAGAAGCAGCAGCTTGGTCCTTTGTGTGCACATTTACAAAGTTTTGTAATCTATATTCCTTCTTCAGGTCAAGGATAGGTTTTGCTAAGACCATTCTCCAGAGGCAGCTGGACTCTTATCTTTTCTTTTCCTCCCAGTTATGTTAAGCTATGTTAATCTGCCTATATATCCTAGGATAGTGCAGCAGCGACCCTTATGAATAATATAGTACAATAGTAAATTCACCAAAACTGTAGATATCAGAATGATCAGTGCAGTAGACACCCTCTCCCTACATCACCCTTGTTTTTGTATGTTTTTTATGCTGGGGTGTAGACTTTTATTGTTATATTCCTAGAATTGCTCTCTCAGGGTTTTAGACCCCCTTTCTCAGTTGACATGAAAGTACTGAGCTAATGGTTTAGGTTTATGAATAGTGCCCTGAAAGCTTTGGAAGCTGACCAGCTACTAATATAGCTTAGACTTTTTCCTCAGTGATCATTTGAACACATAACGTTATGGTAGTATACTTACATGACTGTCATTTTTTCACTAAGAAAATCAAGGGCTTGAGTTCTGTGAGCTGTGCAGATTGTCATAAATCTCTGTCTTTTCTGTCTTGTGCAGACTCCAGTGGGGTAACTTCTGTCTAGCCCACAAGGCCTCAAAAGACCCAGCCCTGTATGACTTCTTACATGTTTGTAAAACCTGTAACACAATGAATACCTGCAGAATAGACCTATACCTCCATGACAATATAAATAAAATCTGATTCTGGGATAGATAACTCTGTCAGTGAATTCTTGTCTTCTAGAATAGTCTTCCCCATTATTTTGCAAATTAGGTCTGTGACCCCCTTCAAATATAATAAAGACACGTGGATAGGTAACTGTAAATCCCATTCCTCACCACAATCTGCCCCCTAAATCATGTATAGAAAGGGACAGCAAGAAGTGGCATTTGCAGCAGTTAGGCTATAAATGATCTACCTGATCACCTGCATAGAAGTAACATATAGACCTAAGTTGTAGACATCTCTCCACCTTTCAGCCTTCCGGACCCTACTGTCCCATCCCTCAGCAAGTCAAATCTGACTCTCCAGTCCTTATGTCTAATCACGTGATTTCTGCAGTTCCATTAATAGCCAGACATCCTATCTTCTCATCCTGGACAGTGCAGATCCTTACTTCTGCACAAAATCCAGTATCAGAAAAACCTAAAGTCCAAATTGTCTTGTTCCTGTATTTGGCCCTTGTCTAAGGTGTTACATCCTTATGCTGTTCCTGTGCCAGTAGTTTTAGACTACCTGCCATGATGTTTGATGCGAGTCTCAGCTCTTCTATAAAAATAAAATTTCCTGCTATATTAAATTTTCTTCAAGCCTCCAGTTCCTTCTTAGCACAATTTAGACAGGAGAGGTGGGATTACATCAAGGATCAGCTCTGAGCCCTTTCTTATTTGCAATGGTGATGGACAGGTTGACAGACGAGATCAGACAGGAGTCCCCGTGGACTATGATGTTTGCAGATGACATTGTAGTAAGAGTAGGGAACAGGTGGAGAAGACCCTGGAGAGGTGGAGATATGTTCTAGAGAGAAGAGGAATGAAGGTCAGCAGGACTAAGACAGAATATATATGTGTGAATTAGAGGGAGAATAGAGAAATGGTGAGGATACAGGGAGTAGAGGTGGTGAAGGTGGATGAGTTTAAATATTTGGGATCAACAGTTCAGAGTAATGGGGAGTGTGGAAGAGAGGTGAAGAAGAGAGTACAGACAGGATGGAGTGGTGGAGAAGAGTGTCAGGAGTGATTTGTGACAGAAGAGTACCAGTAAGAGTGAAAGGGAAGGTCTGCAAGTGGGTAGTGAGACCAGCTATGTTATATGGGTTGGAAACAGTGGCATTAACAAAAAGGCAGGGGTCAGAGCTTGACATGGCAGAATTAAAGATGCTAAGATTTGCACTGGATGTGACGAGGATGGACAGGATTAGGAATAAGTATATTAGAGGGTCAGCCCAGGTTGGAAGGTTTGGAGACAAAGCCCGAGAAGCAAGATTACGTTGGTTTGGACATGTGCTGAGGAGGGATGCCGAGTATATTGGGAAAAAGATGCTAAGGATGAAGCTGCCAGGTAACAGGAAATGAGGAAGGCCTAACATAAGATTTATGGATGTGGTGAGAGAGGACATGCAGGTGGTTGGTGTGACAGATCAAGATACAGAGAACAGGAAGAAATGGAAACAGATGATCTGCTGTGGCGACCCCTAACGGGAGCAGCAGAAAGAAGAAGAAAGTAAAAGGGTTCCTTGCCAACTCAGAGAACCTATAAAGAGAAAATTAACCAGAAATCATGTAAAGGTATTAGAGATATTTCAGAAATGGTATGAACATGTGTATAAAGGAGAGGAATGGGGAAACCAAGATAAGGCAGAAATGGAAATATTTAGGGAAGACTTAACTATGCAACGGCTGGAGGTAGATAAGGCTCAAGAATTAATCCTTAGACAGGAAATGATGATTAAAAATGGTGATGTATAGTTAATTAACAGGAAAGTCTCCTGGAACAAATGTTACTGCATGTTCGGAGGTAGGACAGTGATACAGAAGTGGAATGCTTTGCTTAACAGTATTCTAAAAAGACAGCACCAACATCTTGAAAGAAAGATGTGGTGGCTGTAATACCCAAAAAAGTAAAGACCCCTCAGACCCTGCTTCATGTAGACCAATTTCAATTTTAAAACATAATTACAAAGTGTGTTTGTCTATACTAGCTAGGAAATGACAGAGGCATTGCCAAACTTGATAGATACAGATCATTGTGTTTTTCTGGGGATGAGAGAAACATTTGACAGTATTAATAGAGCAATGATGATCCAGAGGGAAGCAACATGTAAGATAATGCTGCTATTGTTGATATGTATTGATGCAGAGAGGGGATGGAACAGAGTAAGTTGGGATTTTATGAGTTGGGCAATAGAAGCATTTGCATTCCTTAATAGAGTATCAGGGTTAATTAGGAGGATATATAAAGGTTCAGAGGCAGGAATTAAGGTAGGAAGGTTCCTCTCCAGCAAAGTGTGTTTGGACAGAGGAACCACATAGGAGTGCCCCCTTTCCCTTTTTTTAATTTGGTTTATACTTATTCATTGGCAGAGAAAATAAAGGACTCCAAAATTCAAGGATATAAATAGGATGGTAATCAAGAAATGTTAGCTTTATCCACAGATAATATTATTTTTAAGTGTGGGAAAGGGTTTTTCAGCATTGTGTAACATTCTGAGACAGTTTCAAGTCTTTTCAGAATACAAAATAAATGTACCAACACATGAATTGCTTTAGTAATACCCGTATTTATGAGGACATGATAAAATAAAGTATTTAGGAGTATGGGTTAAGAAGGGTTGTAGTATGGCAACTGAGGATATATGAGAAAATAATAAACAAAAGATACAAGCACTGTAAATGTTTCTACTCTGTTTAGTTTAATATATGTCTGGCATAGTGTTATCAACCAACGGGAAAGTAGTAGTCCAAAAATTAATAAAGAGTTGAATTACTTTATTTGGGAGGGAAAGAGCTAAGTGGGAGAAGTTGTTTCTCACTGTAGAACAAGGAGATTTAGGATTACATGACTGGAAGGGATAATTTAACACGACGCAGTTAAGGCTCATTTACATAACACAAATAGGCGATTACACATCAAAGTGGAAAGGCATGATGATGAAATGTGGGGGGGGGGTAAACATAAAGAGAGAGTAAGATATTGGATGCAGGCCTTTCAGAAGAAAAAAACACAGCCTTTCAGAATATAATGTTTATAAAGTATCAGAAAGTATTCTAAGAACTAAGACAAAAGGGTAATGTCAAAAGGAGGCTTTACTGATAGGCATGACTGCCCTTGTATTGTAAATAGCTGAGAAGGGGCTGAAACTTACTATAGAAAACCAACAAAGGAGCCATTTGGAACATATACTTAGGGAGGGAAAGGTAATAGAGTGGGATGAGGCCAAGCAGAAGATGGGCTGCAGGTCAGTGACTGCCTTCCCTACCAGGGATTGATATCTAAGTATAGAGAAAGAAAAAGGATAGGAGAGAAGCTTTGCTAGAGTTTTAGTTGAATCTAGAACAGGAACTGCTGTTAAAAAAGTATAATTAGTACTGCATATAAAATATTGCATAAGAAGTATAAGAATCAATCAAAGGGTATTAGAAAAAAATTGGTCCGAGAGAATGGATTGGCAGTACACAAAGGAATCATGGAAAGACATCTAAATGGCTCGCAAGTATGCAAAAATTTCTAGAAGGTTTTAGATATTTAAATGGAAATGTTTGCATAAGTAATTTTATACCCCAAGCAGACTTCAAGGAATTTTTTTTCTCAGGTAGATAGCAACTGCTGGAGGTGAGATGGGGAAAGAGATAGGTTATTAGAAACCTGTTTGTTTGTGAATGTAATGAGTTGGCAGATATTAAAAATTCCATACAGAGTGCTTTATCAGAAATATTGAGAGCAAATCATTGTAGTTAAGGAAATTATTATTTTCAACCAGGACACAAGGTCTGAATCATCTATACATAGTAAAGCTTTAAAATGTCTTATGCTATTGCTTACCAAAACAAAAATAGTAAAATGTGGAAATCAGAATCTAAATCTACCGTGATTGAAGTATTGAATACTGTAAATAAGATAAAATAACTAGACATATCCTCAGAAAAGGGAAGGCACAAATTATGTAAAATTAATGGAATTTGTGGGGACAATACGTGCAGAATAATGTTAAGGAGGAGAAAAGTGAAATTTAGGGAAGGCAGGACGTGATCAATTTATATAATGGAGTTTATGCTAACTGTTAAAAAAAGACAGATATGTCTAATGCATAGGTGTTTACTAGGCTAACAACCACAAGGGGCTTTTTAAGCCTAGCCATGCATCCCAAATATCTGACAAGTTCTGATACCCTTGATAAGTGTAAGCATGGGCCTAGGAGATGAACCCTTTACAGGTTACCTGTTTGCATTAGAGACATAGGTGCCAAACCATGAATGAATTTCCAGTTTCCCATCCGATTGTCCAAGTTGTACTTGAATTGGGTTAGGGAGGAACTCTGCTTCACATGGATGGGGATCCTGTTCCATAGATGGGGTAGTCTCTGGGATACATACCTATCTCTCCAGAAGGTCCTATTTATATCACAGGCAAGGTTTAAGTCTTTAGAACGGGTAATTCTGGTACTGTTTGTTTTGTGGATATGCAGGAGATCCATCAGACTGGGGTCTGACAATACCCTGTATGCCAGGCATAGATCTCTTCTCAAAAGCCTGTAGGAGACAGACTACAGGGATAGGACCTTGAGGTGGTCTGTATAGGACATATTACTTATGCCCTGTATTCTTTTAGTGAGGAACCTCTGTGGACTTTGCAGTTGTTGGATATGCCTGGTTAGGTACATACCAAAGGGTACATTGTACTCAATGATAGATCTGATGAATGCTGAATACAGTGGAACAATGACTTCCTTGGACTTAGATCCCATACCTTTGTTTATAAGTTGCGCAACATAGAATGATTTCCTCACCACTGTAGACGCATGATAATCAAAGGCTAGATTGCTATCTATGTGTGTCCCTAAGTCCCTGACTACTGGGTCAGCTCTAAAGGGTATGTTGTCAATATGATAGCTACCAGGGATGGATGAATTCCCAAAGGATAATATTATGCATTTCTTGACATTTAGTTTTAGTCCATGGTTCTGACAACAGTTATTTGTCTGTGTTAGCCCCTCCTGGAGAACACTTTTGTCAGTGTGAGATTCAATGACAGCTCCTAATTTGCAATCATCTGCAAATTTTATCAGTCAGAGACCACTGACATTGGTCTTGACTTCTGAGAAGTAACTGCCAAAAGGAGCAGTCCCAGGACTGATCCCTGAGGCACTCCACTGAATAGCCTCTTTGTAGAGGTGGACTACCCAATTCTAACTTCCTGGGACCTGTCTGTGAGCCAGTTGGCTATCCACCGGGTGACTTATGGGTTTGTACCTAACCTCTTGAGTTTGTCAACAATGCCCAAGAGGGGTATTGCGTCAAATGCCTTGGCCAGGTCAAGGTAGGCAGTGTGAACGATTTTGCCCTCATCCTTTGCTTTGGTGACATTCTCAAAGAAGTCCACGAGGTTGAGTAGGCATGATCTGTCCTTAACGAAACCAAACTGGGTTGGGTCCAGTGTCTGGAGGTTTACTATATCTCTATTGATCATCTCCATACTAATTCTTTTCATGGCTTCACATATAAGACTAATGAGACTTATGGATCTGTAGTTTCCTGGGTCTGTAGATGGCACACCTTTGTGCAGAGGGGTGACTGTTGCCTTTCTCCATTCATTAGGCATGAAGCCTGTTTGGAGGCTACAGTTAAATAGTAATTCCAGAGGCCCTAATAGGTCATGTTTCATGCTATTTAGAAGGCATCCTGGGATATTGTCTGGGCCCATTGATGCACTGTTCTTGGTCTTAGAGAGCATTAAGGACCTGTTCCCTAGTGATAATAGTGGGAGTTATATTTGATGGTATTTCCTGAGGGAAAGTTGAGGGGGAGAAAGGAGTAAAGTTGGAGATGAATTTATCAGCCTGGAGGTTTGCTATATTTTCTGGCTCAGTATAGGTGGCTCCATTTACAATGAGCTCTGCACACAATTGTGTATTGCCTTTGAGGATATAGCTAATGAATGCTTTTTGGTTGTCCTTGGTCTGAATGGCCAAACTTACCTCAAATTTGGCTTTGGTACTTTATTTGTCCGCTGAGTTGCTTGTTTAGTTTGATGCAGTGCTTTTATCCTTCTGGGTGCTGCACCTCCTAATTTTTGCCATGATTTTCTTCCTCCTCTATAGCTGATTGATTTTGTGATTCCACCAGGGTGGCTTGTTTTTTGAATTAGTTCTGTACTTTTTCCTGGTGGGTACATCTGCTTCTATGCAGCTATTAACATGCTTGTACAGGGTGTCTGTGAACAGTTCTGCATAAACAGAAGTGTTGTCAGGGTTTATAGGGGCTTGAAAATTTGCCAGGTTTTCACTTAATAACACAAGGTTAGCCTTAGAATAGTTCCTGAATATTCCCGGTTGAGTTGGGGGTCCAGGTTTTATTTTTACTTCAAAGGAGACCATTTTGTGGTCTGACCTTACCAGTGAAGGCATTACAATAGGCGGTGTGCAGCACTCTCCCATATTAGTGAGGACCATATCTAATATGGTTGTACCCCTAGCGGGTGTATTGACTATCTGGTCCAGGAAGTTTGTGTTTACAAAATCCAGGAATCTTTGTGCATGTACGTTTGATGTCATAAAGGATTCCCAGTTAACAGTGTGGTAATTAAAGTCATCCATGAATATGGTATTGGGTTGGATGGCTAGTGTTTCTAATAAGTTTAAATACATGGTATGGGTTTCATGGTTCATTTATAGCTTGCAAGGAAGTGGTATTGGATTTTACTTATGGCAATTTGAACATGGAGTAGCTCAAGTGCATTGTCCTGTTTGACCAGCCTTGACGTATATTTATTTTTGATGTAAATAGAGACACCTCCACCTTTAGCCCCTGCCTGTGAAGTAGCTGGTCTAAATTTGTGGAAGGCATTATAATATTGCACTGTTGGTGTGCTCTCTGCGGCTTTAAACCACATCTCAGAGACTGCACAGACATCAGCATTCTCTAGGGTAAAGAGAGCTTCCAGGAAGTGGAGTTTTTTTATTTAGGCTCCTAGCATTGAGCAGTAATACCTTTAAATTTTCTTGGTTTTGATTTGCTATGTTACAAGTACTTTCAGTTTGGCATTGCCTAAAAAAAAGGCACTATGGGGAAGACAATGTTTTAGCTAATATTTAAAAGCCTAGAGGGGAGAGGTGCAGACCAACCCTGGCAAAGCAGAGTCTGTTGACCATCTCCTTCTATGCTGACAAATATTGCACCCCCTTAGAATGACACCAGAATCTAAGCCAATTATTTTTTTTTCAAAAAACTTTTTATTGAATTTTTAGGACATTGAAATAAAAATACAACAACAACAAACATTAAAATACATATTGAGGAAAAAAATGAAACGTTAGGAGATATTTATAATAACACAATTTTGTATGATACATGTTTATATCTCAATGCAGTCGAAGAACATACAATAACTATCTACAACATAAACTAATGTTAACCAAAAAATATATCAAAATAGATATAGATCTAAAATAAAGCAGGTATATAGATATAAAGGAGACTGAGGTCCATGAAACCCAAAAGGAGAGTAGCCAACTATACACTATTAATAATGTGTAACACCTTTTCTATAGCTTTGTTGATTTGTATCGACTTCTTGGGACTTTTCACTATCATTTTCTGCGCACTGATATATGTACAGGCTAGAATTTTAAAATTATTCCAATTCAGTTTAGTACGATCTAGCCAATTTTGGGTGATATAAAGTTTTATAAGTGAACATATGTATATTAGTACTTGTGAATCCAATTTGGAGAGATAAATATTTGGTATATGTAGTAATGCAGTCTCCCATGATAAGGTGGATTTATGATAGCCCATTTTCTGTAAACGGACTTTTAGGGAAGTCCAAAGTTTATGTGAGTGATAGCAAGACCAAAAAATATGTAGAAGATCTGCATTAGGATGAGAACAACAAGAACATGAAGCCGATTTATTAGCGTCAAATTTGTTAAGTTTAGAAGGAGTAAAATATGCATTATTATTAATCATTAGTTGGGTATAAAAGAGTTTTTTGAAGGGCGAGTGTTCTAGTGTATTTTTAATAGCTGAGAGTTTCTGATTTATAGATATATGAGAATTATGTTTGTCCCAATAATTGGAAAAGAGACAAATTGTATTATGAATTATTTGATTAATAAGATTATAGGATTTAGATAACATTTTCTTTGGGAGTGTAAGTACCTGTATAACCGCTTTATAATTAGTAATATCTATGTTATCTACTTTAGTGCATATAAAATTAACATTGACAATATCTCTTATTTGACGTAAGGTGGTTAAATAATTAACATTAACCTTAAGAATTTTGCGCATATTAGTGAGAGTTTCATTTTTGTATTGTAACAAATCCCAAACAGTGAGATCTTTGATCAGGGGAAAGTTTGAAAGATTAAAAGAAATGTTATCTAAATTAATATTAGGATTGAGATGGAGAGGTTGCATTAATTGAAATGTATTTTCTAAGTTGACAAGTTTTAACAGTTCTTGGAAAGCAAAAATTTTTTGTTTTAAAGAATTAGGAATTTTAATTTTTCATGACATCTAAAGAAAGAAAAGGAAGAGCTAATGGATTAATATTTTTAGTTAAGATGTGTTGATACCATAATTTTGTCCAGATAGGGTATTGATTGTATTTCTCAGTATTTATATTCAGAATAGATAATAATTTATTGGCCGAGATAATCAAGTAATAAAGATGAAAGTTCGGAAGACCAAGTCCTCCCTTATTTTTAGGAGAAATTAATTTAATGTAAGAAATTATCACTGATTTGGGAAACCATAAAAAACTAGCCAGGACTTTATTAATTTTTGTGAAAAAAGATTTTGGAATCAACTGATCCACAGCATTAAATTGAAATAGCAGTCTGGGGAGAATATTCATTTTATTATTGCTGCTTTTGATAGAAGTGATAAATTAAGCAATTTCCATCTATTTAGATCAAGTATAATAGACGACCATACTTTGGCTAAATTATTCTGAAATGTGGAGAGACCATTATGATTTATAAAAATCCCCAAATATTTAAAATTCTGAACTATCTGGAAAGTGTGATCAGGAAACAAATATGATTTGTGAGCAAGTGGGTTTATGGGGAGAATATATGTTTTTTGAGTGTTAATCTGATATCCTGAGACCTCAGAGAATCCTTCAATGGAACCAATTAGTTTTGAAAAGTCTGAGCAAGGTGTTTGAAAATATATTATAAGATCATCTGCAAAAGCCAACAAACAAACTTTAGTGTTAAGAATTCTAGGAATCTTATGGAAGGTATTTTGTGTTATATATAATAATAAAGGCTCTACGTATAAATTGAATAAAAAAGGAGATAGCGGGCAACCTTGCTTTGTACCATTAATGATCTTTATACTTTTAGATACTTTCTTATTGATATAAAGAAAGGTATAAGAATTTTTATATAAGATTCTAATAAAGTCTATATAAGAAGATGGTATATTAAAACAAGACATAATGTAAAAAAGAAAATCCCAGTTGACCCTATCAAAAGCCTTAGCAGAATCCAGGATCAGTGCATACATTGGATTTGAATCTTTTTTAACAAAGTGTATAAGAGAATCGATTGTTAGGGTGTTATCCCATGAGTGTCTATGTGACATAAAACCCGCCTGTTCCGAAGAGATCAAGAATGGTAAGACATTTTTTAGTCTAAACGCAAGTAAAGAAGC
This sequence comes from Protopterus annectens, assembly GCF_019279795.1. Classification (NCBI taxonomy): domain Eukaryota; kingdom Metazoa; phylum Chordata; order Ceratodontiformes; family Protopteridae; genus Protopterus; species Protopterus annectens. The sequence goes on along the minus strand of NC_056739.1, from coordinate 780,490,808 downwards.
TAAAATTTTTATATCAATGTTAATCAGAGAAATAGGTCTATAATTATTAGGATCAGTCTTTCTTTGTCCCTTTTCAAAATTAAAATGGTTTTTGAGGTGTTCCAATACAGGTCAGATATACCATTAATCATTATGTAATTAAAAATTTCAAAAAGAAGGGGTGAAAGCTCAGATGAGTACGTTTTAAAAAATTCGGGTGTAAAGCCATCAGGTCCCGGAGATTTACTAGTCTTAAGTCTGCTAATGGCTTCCGATATTTCTTTAATAGTCAACGGGGCAGAAAGTGTATTCTTTTGTTGATCAGTTAACCTAGGAAATTTGATAGATGACGCAAAATTCACAATATGTTGTTTATTCCTAGAATTGTTTTCCTTTGAGTATATCTCTGAGAACAGTGATGTAAAGAGCTGCATAATTTCTGAATCAGTATTATAGAACTTGTTGTTATGTTTTATTGACGAAATTCTAGGAAGAGATTGATTACCTTTAATTATTCTGGCTAGCACTTTAGAAGGAACCTGTGCCCATTCAGAGTATGTAGCTAAGAGCCTTTGCTCTGATATGGTAAGATTATGTTGGTGTAGAAGCAGTAATTCTTTTTGGGAACTTAATAATAAATCATATGTAGAGGAATTAGGACATATTCTGTATTGATTTTCCAAATTGTGAATTTTTGTTTTTAACTATAATTCTTTATTTCTATATTGTTTTTTAAGATATGATGCTTTGTTAATAAATATACCTCTAAGGGTTGCTTTACATGCAGCCCATTGTATATCTAAAGGAATATCTGATTTGACTAGATTAAGATATGTTTCTTTCAATGTTTCAGTTATTAATTTATGTGTATTTTCATTTGAACGTAAATTATTATTCAGTGTCCAATTATTGTATAAAGATGCATCTAATGTATTTGAAGCCAAACTAATTCGAAGAGATATTCTAGAGTGATCAGAAAAAAATCTGGGTTCAAGAGAGTAACTAATTTTCCTATTAGTAAGGAAGTTGGAAATAAGAAAAAAATCTAATCTTGATCATGACTTATAACATTTTGAATAGTATGTGAAATTTTCTTTTCTGTCATACTGTGTTATATGAGAAATAGGGTCTGTGAGGTTAAGGTCCATTATTATTTCTTCCAAAGCGATGGATGCTTGGAAATTATATGAGGAGGATTTACTAGTACGGTCAATGTCAGGATTAATGATAGCATTCCAGTCCCCCCCTAAAATAAAGTAATGATCTTTAAAAGAGGAGAGAATATTATAAATTTGTATAAAGAAGATATGTTGTTGTTCACAAGGGCCATAAAGATTAAAAATATAATTGGTTTATCAATATCATGGAAACAGGAGATAATGTAACACCATCTTCCATTCTCATCATATTTCACATCAGAAATAGTTCCCTGAAAATTATTTTTAACTATAATGGCCACCCACTTGAATTTGTACTATTACCAGCTGCTACTATCATTTTAATCCATTTCTTGCTTTTTTCTTTATCAAAGTCTTCTCTATTTAGGTGTGTCTCTTGTAGGAAGCAAATATTAGCCTGTGATTTAAATAAAAGATGAAATAGTAGGGATCTCTTATTTTTATTTTGTAGCCCTCTCACATTCCATGAGTCAATATTTAAGGTCATATAATTAAATAAAAATAGATATATAACGTATATCTAAGGCTTGATAAGATGTGTTGATAACTATAAACCTCAGTTCCTTATACTTATTATAATGTAACTTGATATCTCCCAAAAAAGATTATTTTAAAGATCCTGTAATATTCCTTCCCAAGTACCCCGGTGCCTAGCCACCCACCCCCTGCAAGAGAAGAAAAATATAAGTGAATCAAGTAAGTGATATTGGTTAACACTACCAAAAACATTTGTATCAAATTAGCATAGTAAACTTTATATAAAAACCTAACTAAATAAGAAAACATTATTATAATATCAAACATATTTACATAACTACCTAAATACAAGATGTCCAACATACTCAATCCCTACTCACATATTTAATATACGAGCTCCAATTTTGAGTAAAATATACAACAATTTAAAGAATTTCCTCAGCATCACATTCTAAATATTAAAATGAATCAACTATATATAAATTACCGTATATAAAAAATATAAGAAAGATAAATTTAACATTAATGTTTTAGTTATGTAAAAAATCATGTTTCACTATAGTGATATATGAGTAACTATGACATTAAAATCTAACTCACAGCATAAATATATAAAATATGATTAACAACTAAAAGTTAAAACAGGTAAAAAGTGAGAAGTCTCCCTCCCTAGCCAGCAAAATAAAAGCTTAGAGCTGCTGGACTACTAACCACCTTAAAAATGTGTTTGCATCCATATTTTAACATCATAAGCAAACACACTTTACTAATAAGCATCTATTGGTGAAACCAAAAAAAAAAAAAAATGTAAAGAAAAATTAGTGGAACCTTGCACAGTAGTTTCTATGTATCATGTTTCATGTTACATGCATTTAGCCAGTTGCATTTTACCTGAATTTTAATCAAACATGTATGGATTTGTCACTGAAGACATTCTACAAAACAAATTCAGCATACATTTCCATTGTCTGTTTTTTGTGCTGGAATGTAACAAGTTAATCATTTGGAGGAATGTGTCCATATACATATGCTTTACTTCCAAACATAAATATAACAAATTAATTTTTAAACTAGCAAGAAATGTAGTCTACAATTCTCCTGTATGGACACAAAAAATTATTTAAACTAAACATTTAGATCTGAATAGGAAAACAAAATTATTATACTGTACAAATATATACATTTATATCATGTTTCTATTACAACATATGACCCAGAGTATATTTGTTAAGCATATTATCTGAGTATTCAGATGTGAAAATCAGTTTATCTAAAATACCCTTATGTTGCTTCAAACTATGCACACTTTTACGTAAAAGAACAAAATATTATACCTGATATGAAAAACAGTACATAATGACTTGAAAATAAGCTATTATATATATTAAATAGGAATTGTACCTTGAAAATAGATGTAGCAGAGCTATATCTGAACCTATGAGGACACTTTCCATCATTTCTTCCATAGAAGCAAAGCCTCACTAAAATGAGAAAGTATCCAGCTGACAGCAGTTGATTGAAGCGAAGTGTGCTTTCTGACTGAAGAATAGATCAATTATATAAGCCCTTATGCCAAATAGAACAAAAGAAATAGAAAAAAAACCCATATTTTAATGTATATGAGCAAACAAGCGTTTCTTTCAACAGCCTGATCTGAAACGAAACCTGCGAGTGTCTTCTGCGAGTGATGACGTCACTGCTGAACTCCGTAGCTTCATAGAAGGTGCGTGGTATAGTGAAACAACAGCTGATGAAGAAAACAGAAGATTTTCGCTCTGTATAGCCTCGAGAGTCTCTAAAATCTCCCTCCAAAACGCTCGTAGTTGAAATAAAGCATTGAACTTGTTATAACTAAACAAAACATGAAAACTACATCGCAAAGCATAAGGGAACCACAAGGCTTATTTAAAAGCTGGAAACTGAGTTTATATTCCTGAAGGAATATATTTGCTCTAATAAAAACAGTATCTCTTCCTGTTTTCAAAAGAAAGGAAAAGAATATACTGTGCATATATAAACACTGTGTACACCCTTAGTAAGAATAGATTTAACAGTAAATTACACATACTGTCTGTAGGAACATATCATTTATAGGAAAAAAATATAATCATCACATTTGTACCCAACAAATAAGTGAAGTATTAGGAGACTGAATCCGGAAGCTTTTTAAATGCTTTAAAAAAAACATATTTTGCTCCCTTAGGATCAGAACACATAAACCTTTTTTCATTAAATGTAAAGGACAAGGTATTTGGATAAGACATACAAAATCTTATCCCTCTTTTTATCAAGTCTGCACAATAGGGAGAAAGTTTTTGTCTGTTTAGTTTTATTTGAGAAGGAAAATCCTGTGAGAATGACAATTTGTGAGATTTCCATACAAACTGTTTTTTACTTTTAGCTGCTTGCAAAATTAGAAAAGCATCTTGGAAGTTTAATAACTAATATATTATCCTTGGTGAAGAAGCATCTTGACTTGCACGTAATGCTCTGTGTGCTCTCTCTACAGTTATATTTTTTGAGGATGCTTCACAGTTTAATAATGCCTCAAAGATACTCTTAGACACAGACAGCAGATTATTATTATCAAAAGATTCTGGCAAACCACGAATAATAATGTTGTTTCTGCGACTCCTGGCTTCTAAGTCTATCAATTTAGTTTGTATTTCAGAAATAGCTTTATCTTTAGACTTTAGATCACTTTCCAGTGACTCAATTTTTATCTCTAAAGCTGAATTACTGTTTTCAATAGTACTCATTCTGTCATTTATTTGCTTTAAAGTATTACCAAAGTCAGCAAATTGTTCTGAGAAGTTTTGAATAGCACTTTGTATAGGCTTTAATGCTAGCTTTAGTTCATCTAAATAAAAGTTTGAGTCATTCAAGTCTTTGTTACTTACTTTGGCAGATTCAGGAGAATTTTTAGATGTTCTCAATCTTTTAGAAGTGGTATCTTTTTCAGGTGAGTGCACTGAAGAAAATTTGGCCTTCGTGGACTGCGTCTCCATCGAGTCAGATTTAGTAGCCATGCCTAGAGATTAGATGCTGATACCAGAGTGACAAGTTCCAGGAAGATTCTGAAGCAGCAGGTGACCAAATCAGATAACACCACAAACTGTTCTGAGGTAAAATATGTCCCAAAATAAAATTTCCGAAGATAAAAATATTCCAAATGTATGTAGAAAGATTTGTAGAATACTTTTATGAAAAAAACTGAGGAAAAATATTATTACAAAGTTGTAAAAAAAATAGAGATGTTACAAATCTGTGAGGAGCTCAAAGAATAGGGACTAGTCTAGTCGGCAGCCATCTTGGAATCGAACTAAGCCAATTATTAAAGTCAATCATCTTTTGTTCGTATTGTGACATCATCCTTGGAGAAGGTAAAATGCTGCTCAATGCTAGGCTCATACCAGCCTGAGACACATATTCCAAGAGCTCTATAGTGTCTCTCTTCATATAGTCTAAGGAGGTACGTCTCAGGTCATTTACTCCCACATGGACTATGACTGAGTCATATTGGTAATTGTGGTCTAGTGACCTGAGCGCATGCGTAATGTGGCGGATTCTATCACCTCATAAGCAACTGACCGTAACTTTCTCCTTAAGAATGAAATGTTTACATTTTTTTTTTCTGTTACTGCATGCATATCCATGTCATTGTTAAAACTGTGTGAATGTAATAAAGATTTTTATGGAAAAAAAGTGTTAGGGGTTCTCACCCTGAGTTACGATGGGAGGTTGCCTTTCTGATAAGATATGTTTGAACAGAGGAACCTGACAAGGATGTCCTGTTTTCTCTTTTATTATTTCCTTTAAACTTGGAGCCATTAACAAAGAAAATAAGATATTTCCAAGCTCAAGGATATAACTAGTTTTGTAAACTGATGCTAGACAAGAAAGACACCTGTCATATTCTTTCTCGGTAGTTAGCCACATTGAGAAACTCTACCTGCTATCTTCTGAACTCACTGTGTTAGAGCAGTTGCCACCTTCACAGCTGTTTTCTGTAATACCAACTCAGATGATATTTTTGCAACAGCTACTTCATAGGATCATAGGAGGTTACTAGGATAATGGTCCTGGTGCTCTTACAAGCCTAGCCAAGAGTTTATCCCCAAAACAAAACCTCAGTCAGCACCTGTCACTCCTGTGAGTGAGGGATACAGGTGGAACTCCTGGGACAAATTATTGTTTTCCCATCCACTCATCAAGGTTGTGCTTGAAGAGGGTCAATGAGGTGCTCTGTTTGACGTGTATGGGAAGTCTATTCTAGAGATGGGCCACCTTTGGCAGACAAACCTGTCTCTCCAGCATGTTTTGTTGATCTTAGGTTTCCTTGTAGGAGCTGCATCTACTCTGATCACTTTCTCAAGGAACTATAAGCTGGTCATTGTTTCCAGGTCCAGTGCTTCTTTGGGGGTTCCTGTCATCAGGGGTATTTTCCCATGATGATGGCCATGCAGAATAACAGCTGAAGAAAGTGTTGTAGAGGGTACTGAAGAGGTGCCACTTCTAAACAGAAACAAAACAAACATTGTGTTGGAAGTCTAGTTGCACCTAAACCTTTTTCCTTGTAGTAGTCTTCCCCATATTCCTTCTTAGTGTCACCAGTACTGTCTCTCCCTTTACAGGTTGAGTCATCTCTCAGAGTGCATGACACTGTGTGGCCCTGACCCTTCCCCTTCTCCTTTCTGCTGACTTAGCATCTACTCCCCCTGTGCTGTAAAGGATGCTGTCTGCTTCATGTAATCACCTACTACTACACCAGAAGCAGCAACAGCAGCAAGTGCTTAAACCTGCCCTCCCAGATCTACCAGATCTCCCACCCTTGCTCCCCTTCCTTTTCACATTTCTGCTCCCCAGACTACCCTTCTGCCACCCTGTTTTCATCAACCACTGACTATACACCTTCATAGGTGCATGGAATGTGTTACCCTTGTATATTTTTTCTTGGAGATATGTAACATTTTTATCAGGGCTGGATCAGAGAATGACTTGTAGGTCAGACAAAAGTCCTCTCTCCTCAGTAAACGATATGAGATGGAGTAAAGGAATAGGGCCTGTAGTTGGTTTGCATAAGACATGTGTCTTACGCTTTGTATTTTTTTAGTGATAAACCTCAGGGGCCTCTCCAATTGGTGTTAAGTGCCTGGTTAGGTACATACAGAAGGTAACTATGTACTCGATTATGGGTCTGATGAGGGCCAAGTACAATGGCACTATGACTTCCTTTGATCTTGACGCCATGCCTTTATTTGTAAGTTGAGCCACACAGAAGGATTTCCTCAATACTGTAGCTGTCTGGCAGTTAAAGTTTAGGTTACGGTCAGTCTGTATTTCTAGGTCCCTCACCACTGGGTCTACTTTTAGGGGTGTGTTATCAAAATTGTAATTTGCAGGGATTTCTGATTTAACAAAGGGTATGATTATGCTTTTTTAGCATTTAGTCTCAGACCATGGTTTTGGCACCATTCATTTGTCATTTTTAGGCCTGTTTGTAGGAGCCAACATCATTTGGGAATTCATTGATTGCTCCTAGCTTACAGTTGTCAGTGAACTTGGTGAGCCAGTGGCCCCCAACATTGACCTTCACATTAGAGAAGTATATACCAAACAGGATGGGTCCCAACAGTGAGCCCTGTGGGACACCACTAGTAACAGGTTTCTTATCAGTGGATTCACCTATCTGGACAACATGTGTCCTGTCAGTGAGCCAGCTGGCTATCCATCTGATGATGTAATGGTTTATGCCTAACTTAGTAAGTTTATCTATGATCTCTGAGTGAGTGAGGGATTGTATCAAAAGGTTTGACCAGGTCTAGATAAGCGCTGTGTACCACTTTACCCTCATCCATGGCCCTGGTGACATTCTCAAAGACATCCACCAGACTGAGTAGGCAAGACCTCCCGTTGACAAAGCCAAATTGGGTCTGGTTCAGTTTTTGCATGGTTCCTGTGTCATTATCGATCTGGTCCATGATAATTCTCTCCATGGCCTTGCAGATAAGACTGGTTGCCTTGCATGTAATGTGGTCAAGCTTATGGTCTGTAGTTCCCTGTATCAGTTGTTGGGCCCCCGTTGTGCAGAAGGATGACTGTTGCAGTCCTGCATTCCTCTGGGACAAAACCTGTATAGGGGCTGCAGTTCAAGAGTTTTCTAGTGGCCCTGATAGATTCTCTTTTAAAGGAGAACCACACCCAAAAACTGAAAAAGCACATGTTTTTCAGCAGATCTTGAACGTTTCTGCATTGCTAATGCCTCTGCATCAAAGTAAATGGTTCAGTGGCGGCTGGTAACTTTAAATCACAGGGGGGTTGCAGGAGACAGCTGAATGGGTGGGGTCAAGGGGAAGGGGTGTGGTCAACCATAAAGGGGAGGAGCTATGCACAAAACCACAAAAAACTAACTTTAATTAAATACGCTGCCCTGGGTGGCAAACCATCATTATGAAAGTCCAATCAAGACAAAAATAAGTGTAGAAGAATAAAAATATTTCAATGCATTGGCTGCATGACAGCTTACTTAATATCTAGATAGAAACAAAAGGTTGTGAGGCATGAAAAAATAAATTACTTTTTAAATACATTACTGGAATGCCAGTCAAAATCAAGTATAAGAAAAACCAGAAGCACTCCACTCAAACCACTTCTCCTTGCACTGCAGTTCTAATTATAATATATTCAGCTTTATTAAAGTACCAAGTAACATGCTGAAAGTAGAAATCTATGTGATGCCCCCACTTGTAAAAATGTTTTTTATCCAAAAAAGACCTGCTGCCTGACAACTTGTTTCATGGGGAAAACATGATAAAAGTAAAAAATGAAAAGCAAACAAGAAACAAGCTCAAGATACATTGCTGTACAGGTTATGGACCACACATGAATGGCATTCTGTTTAGTTTACGGGTAAAGTCTGTAGAGATGACTGGAAGTCTCCAACAAGTGTAATGAGCTTTTTAAAATAATGGAATCCTGTCCTTTAATACCCAAGGCTTATACAGTATCTAGTCAAGTATTCTCTGCATGGCAACAACAGAAAGGCTTTCAATGTTGGCAATTCTTTAACAGTATGCTTATTAAAGCTTACTTGCATCTTACGATGTCAGACAAGCTTACCTTATGGTCATTAAAGCATTGCTACTTAAACACAGAGCAACAGGCACTTTGAGTAATAAGCATAAATCAACAGTACAAAAATATGACAGAAACCAGACCATTCTGCAAAATCAAGGACAGATGAAAAGCCACTGTAGTACTTATGCAGTGTGTCCTCCCCATCCAAGGTAGATACAACTACTCCTTGCCTTGCTTGGACACATCCAGAGTCACTACATGGGGGAGTGGGGTGCAACAAGCATGTCACAATTTGAAATCTCTCTGGCTGACTGTGATGGCCCTGACACATTTGTCATACCTCTCAACCTCAAGAGCAAGAAATCTGGACAAAGCCATACACAGAAGTGGGACAAAGGCCCAACAATAAGGACAAATTTTAAATATTGCTCTAATAAACTTAGAAAGATAATAGAATAGGTCTTGCATTAGTGTGAATTTTCTGAAGGGTATAAAATCTGAAACTCAAATGTCTGTCATTTTCTAACTTCAGTCTTTAGTGATTTGTCACTAATTTGCCAAAAAACACAATTTTATGAAAAATGGACCAAAAATGTGATGCAAAAATATAAAATAGACACACAATACAGCTGCTACTTGTCAAAGAAGGGACACTTTAATATTAGTACTGCTACCTTGAGCAGCTGACAAAATAAAAGAATCTACATGCATTTCAAGTAATCTATAACTTTGATTATTACAGTTATTTCTTAATTGTAAACCCTCCATGTTTTCTTCCAAAATTGCTATTTTGCGGAGGGATTATTAGGGGGAAGAGCAACATTTTGAGCCATAAATTGGGGACAGTTGAGAGGTTGGCTATGCCTAATTCTATAAAGCAATTTATTTGCATGTACCTCTCAACCTGTTAATGCAGTAAATCTGAACGAGGCCAAATATATTGGGGGCACATATAAACAGTACTAAAAATTGCTCTTGTATAAATTGAGACAGTTGATAGAACAGCTCTTACTTTAACATGCATTTTTCTGAAGGTTATGAAGTCTGAAACTTATTAATTAGTGACTTCTGGCAAATCATTTAGGAATTAAAACTACAAATTTTATGAACAACAAACCAAAAATAAGAAGCAAAAATCTATTCATTCTTTGAAAATCTGGACAGTTGGGAGGTATAGTTCAGCTGGGCCTGTCTGAGTTAGCTGCCGTTCCCCCCCTGACAAAATAATGGTTGAATGGAGCCTCTGCAGCCATTCCAATGAACCATTACTTGGCTATTTCACTCCATTTACCATAAACACTAATGTGCATACTGCTTTACTTCTATGATGAGTTGGACTTCATTTGAAAGTTTTATTTTGTATTTTACAGCACAAACACTAAGTCATCTGTTAAACAAAGCAATGCAGTCTCACAATGAAAACTTAGCATTAAAACTTCTCTGCCCTTGAAACTCACATTCATTGAAACAGCATTGAAACCCACATTCAAAGAAAATACATTTTGCCAGTGGCAGATAAAGATTAATTTTGGGCTGTTTTGAATCATAGGCCCCTTGCATATGAAGCATACATGTGCTCTTTGATACACCTTCCTCATTGTACTAAAATTATATTCCTTGTACAATACAGTACACTTGTTAGAGGGTGTTTTAAATTTGTTTTGAACATTTTTCCAGTAAGCAATGAAACAAACCATATGCACCCATAATGGCAAAACTGCCCAGTTGAGAACATTTATCATAAAAGTCTACTCAGACTTCCACAGTCCACCATTATTAGTAAATATACACAATTCTACAGTCCACCATTATTAGTAAATATGCATAATTCCACAGTCCACCATTATTAGTAAATATGCACAATTCTACAGTCCACCATTATCAGTAAATATGCACAATTCTACAGTCCACCTTTATCAGTAAATATGCACAGTTCTACAGTCCATTATCAGTAAATATGCACAATCTCTGAAGTAAGTCATCTAAATAATTCCACATTAAAGAAATCTGTAACTAATGAAGTGGTTGCTGCTAGCAATCACCTTTATATTTCATGGTTTCATCGAAAAATAAAGTGTCTGTTGCCCCTCAGGAATAAATTGCCTATATTACATTAAAAAATGATAAGCTAGTAATAATATTGCAAGAGGAAATGGATGGCAAACTGATAACGAACTCATAGTTAGTATCTTCACCAAGGAGAACATTCTCAGTATGGCAGTATCCACCCCTTGTGGGAGTAGAACCCACAGCCTTCTGCATCAAAAGCAAGTATACAACCTGTTGTGCTATAGTATTAACTAGGCAAAGCACTAAACTTCTATTCCCCTGCAGCTCTCAGCTCCTTGTAAAATCTACTCAATACTCAACTGCATCTCAACTGCAGCTCAAGAAAACTGGAAAAAGCCAAAATGTATTGGGGGGGGGTCAAAAGCCCAAAAACAGGGACACATTAAACATTGCTTGTATAATCTTGGAAAGTTGCTAGAATAAAATGTTGTGTTGCCACCATATATTTTACTGCCAAGGTCCCTGAGCAAAAAACAGTCAGAGTAACATACCACTACGCCACATCAGCTGCTTTGTAAAGAGAGGAAGACTGAAACTTAAATGGCTATCATTTAGTGAATTCAGTTCTCACCATAGCTGTCAACCTCTTAGTACAAAACACCTGGACAAACCTAGTAATGAGGGAATACAGCCCTCAAACATATTCAGTGAATTCAGTTCTTGCCATAGCTGTCAACCTTAGCACAAAAACCTGGACGAAGCCAATAATGGGGGAATACAGTCCCAAAAATAGGGACAAATTTAAAATATTCATCTTATAAACTTAGAAAATTGCTAGAAAAAAAGGTTGTGCTACTATGTATTCTGAAGAACATGAAGTTTGAAATTCAAATGCCGGTCAATTTTACTGCGGACAGAACAAAAACAATTTCCAGCAGAGACGCAGGGATTAATACTGCAGACACGTCTTTGTAAAATGGCAGGGCACCAGAGCAAATCCACACAAACACAGGGAGGAGATGCAGACAGAAGCCACCCCAACCAAGAATCAAACCAGAAAACCTATAGCTGTGAGGCAGCAATACTACCACTGCACCATCAATTATGCAAGGAATTAAACATTCAGAAACCTGAAGTCTGAAATTCAAATGCCTGTCAGTTTTACTGCAGACAGAACAAAAACAATTTTCAGCAGAGACGCAGGGATTAAAACTGCAGACACGTCTTTATAAAATGGCAGGGCACCAGAGCAAATCCACACAAACACAGGGAAGAGATGCAGACTCCACACAGAAGCCACCCCAACCAAGAATCAAACCAGAAAACCTACAGCTGTGAGGCAACAATACTACCACTGCACCATCAGTTATGTAAGGAATTAAACATTCAGAAACCTGAAGTCTGAAATTCAAATGCCTGTCAGTTTTACTGCAGACAGAACAAAACCAATTTTCAGCAGAGACGCAGGGATTAATACTGCAGACACGTCTTTGTAAAATGGCAGGGCACCAGAGCAAATCCACACAAACACAGGGAGGAGATGCAGACTACACACAGAAGCCACCCCAACCAAGAATCAAACCAGAAAACCTATAGCTGTGAGGTAACAATACTACCACTGCACCATCAATTATGCAAGGAATTAAACATTCAGAAACCTGAAGTCTGAAATTCAAATGCCTGTCAATTTTACTGCGGACAGAAGAAAACCAATTTTCAGCAGAGATGCAGGGATTAATACTGCAGACACGTCTTTGTAAAATGGCAGGGCACCAGAGCAAATCCACACAAACACAGGGAGGAGATGCAGACTCCACACAAAAGCCACCCCAACCAAGAATCAAACCAGAAAACCCATAGCTGTGAGGCAACAATACTACCACTGCACCATCAAATATGCAAGGAGTTAAGCATTCAGAAACCCTTAAGTCTGAAATTCAAATGCCTGTCAATTTTATTTAACATTTTTTAATCAGGACAGTCTGACTTGGAACAAAAAAACAATTTTCAGCAGAGGCCCAGGAAGAAATAATGCAGACATGTCTTTGTAACATGGGAGGACACAAAAGCAAACCCACACAAACACAGGGAGAAGATGCAGACCCCACAAAGAAGGAACCCCAGCCAAGAATCAAACCCGAGAACCTGCAGCTGTGAGGCAACAATGCTGCTACTACACCATCAAATATCAAGCATTGCAGTATTTACAAACCACAGATATTATGAGGAACAGATCAGATCGAATATGAGGCAAAAATCTGCAATGTTTTTACAAATGGTGGTGGGTAGGGAACTCAAGTCTTTAACACCTGCATACAGGGTACAGGGTTCAAGCCTGAGGTATTCCCTACCACACCACCATGAGCACCTGGGGCATTTTCACACCCCCCCCCCCAGTATAAACATAAAAGCACCATACACACACACAGTCCAGTATAAACATAAAAGCACCATACACACACACACACAGTCCAGTATAAACATAAAAGCACCATACACACACACAGTCCAGTATAAACATAAAAGCACCATACACACACACACAGTCCAGTATAAACATAAAAGCACCATACACACACACAGTCCAGTATAAACATAAAAGCACCATACACACACACAGTCCAGTATAAACATAAAAGCACCATACACACACACAGTGCAGTATAAACATAAAAGCACCATACACACACAATCCAGTATAAACATAAAAGCACCATACACACACACAGTCCAGTATAAACATAAAAGCACCATACACACACACACAGTCCAGTATAAACATAAAAGCACCATACACACACAATCCAGTATAAACATAAAAGCACCATACACACACAATCCAGTATAAACATAAAAGCACCATACACACACACAATCCAGTATAAACATAAAAGCACCATACACACACAATCCAGTATAAACATAAAAGCACCATACACACACACAATCCAGTATAAACATAAAAGCACCATACACTTACCTGAATATATCCAGCTAACGTACATCCTGCCTGCGCAATACTCCAAAGACCCGCGAGATCCCAAGCAAAGCCCGACGAGATCCCAAAGCTCCTTCCCGATGATGAGACTGTCCTGACTGCTGCTGTTGCAGTCCGGATGCGACCCATAATCCTAGCGAGTCTGTGCACTTGAAAAGTGCACAGACGTCCCCTTGTGTCCCCCCTATGGGGACTGCCGGACTGCCTTGAGCATGCGCATAGACCGACAGTAGTCAGGACTACTGCGCATGCGCGAAATTTCAAAAAATAATTTTTTTTCTATTTTATATTTTGAGGGGGCTGCAGTCCGGCAGCCCGATGCCACGAGCCGCCCCTGAAATGGTTACTACTATTTTCTAATTTGTCATACCCCAAAATGATCTGAAAGAGGCTGCAATGAATAGCATTATTTTGTTTTATAGTCAGTACCTTCATTTTCCTGGTGTAATGTTTGAGGGACAGAAAGAAATCCTTATGATGAGGTGATCATTTACTGTGTTTTTTTCACATTAGTTTACAACACTGCTGTGGCTGCTTCCTTTTCATGTCAGCATCAATCTCATTTTTAATTGCTTTGCTTCCTTTGATTTTCATTAGTGGCCACCTCTTGCAGCATTTTTAGGAATGTTTGAATGACAGGCTTGAAAATGTAGCTATGTTAATTGTTCTTTTAAATGTAACAACTGTACTTCAGTGTTCAAGTGTAAGAAATCTGACCCCTGTACTTATTAAGTGTTACTTGGGTTGAGATGGTTTGCATTGCTTTGCATTCACAATTTTAAATATTGTAACTAGAAATAAGTCTTGTACAATCACAAGTACAGTTCTAGTTATCAGTATGTTTGTTATAATTTCAGCTTACTTGTAGAGTTTTATTTTTGCTTTTTCTTTACTGAGACTGCATTTTCCGTGTAATGTTCAATGCTGCAAAAGGGTGCGCAACTCATTACCTGTTTATGCCTACGTACCAATCCGCATTTCTTTTCCAATATTTAGCTCAGAAATTTCCCTGTGCATCTAGTTAATACTGCCTAAAACAATTTGCCTTTAGTCTTATACTCTTTGTGCATTTGTTTGTTATACCGGTGGACCACAGCACATTTAGGTTTAAAGTATTGTCCCTAAAAAAATGCATTCAACACAGTTCTTGCAGATGAAATCCTCCATTATTTCCCTGCTATTTGCATGGCTATCTCCTGATTTCCACTCCTGTAGTCTACCAGTTGAAGTGCAGTAACTTTGGATATATGTGGTCTATATACAGCTCGTAATTTACCTACTGTATGTGAATGGATTATACACCGAGGCTAATGATTTATTGGTCCTGTTTATCACAAATGTATCATGTGTATTTACATTCTCTGTGTCTTAGCTTCTGATTAGTTAATTATATTTGTAAGCAATGCTGTACTTTTTCACTTCATTTAACTAACTCAGCGTTACTTGTTTATGGAGCACTAGATGTCGTCCGCCAAAAAGTACACGCTTTAAGAGTTAATGACAGCTGTAAACCAAAGCTACTGTTTTCCTATTTATGTGTCATGCAGTTGTTGCTTACCCACTGTGATTGTACTTCTGGTAAGTTCTGTATGCTCGCTACAGTCTATTAGCTACACCCGTAAGGTTATCTCATAGGTTCATAGGTTCATAGATTAGTACTAAGCTAACTGCCCTTGTGAGCCATTTTAAGCTTAGCCAATTATCCCTTGTGAGATTTAAACCCTGCACAAATACAAATAATAAAAATAAATACAAATAAAATATAAATTTGTGCATGTAATACTTATGACATGAATCTATAACTGCTTTTTACTGAGTTTTGATTTGTTTTACCCTCCCTTCTATCTCTCCTTTTTCCTTTCAAATATTATCTCATCCTGCTGTTCTCCATACTCTATAACTTACCACTTATAACTATACCTCTTTCCTCTCCACCTCAGCTTTTCCTCCCCCTTTCAATCTATTTCTTTCGCTAAGTAGTTCTTAGTCCTCTAATCATATCTCATTCTATTCCTTTTTTTAGGACCTGCTTCTTGAAATCCAACTACTTTAAAACCCTTGCTGTCACCACAGAAACAGCCACCACCCCAAAAACATTTGCCTTGCTCTAGCAACTTAGTAACAGCCTGTTATCCTCTGTACGTACTTAGCCTTTCCTGTCTGATATAAACAATGCTGTTGTAGCAAGACATATTGTAAACCTGACTACCACCATTTGCCACCAGATCCAGCCCCCCACCTTTCTCTCTCTAATCACTGTGCTTGAAGTCTGCTATACTCACTCAAACCATTTTCTAGGCTTGCTGTTGTCACCCCTGTACCTATTTTGTTAATCCTCCCCGCCCGCACATTTCTCTCCTCCTTACTGGCCTTTTTGCTAGAACTTTTTTTACCCCCTACATTACTTGCCTGCTGCAATAACTAACATTCTACATTCCCTCGCTCAAACTTGCATCCTGTTGTCTTTCTCATAAAGATCTCTTATAGAGATAACTCGTCCTTAAGGGTATAACATGAGCCTGTTTTCTAACAATCTGTGCTATAACAAGCCTTATTTTCCCTACAAACTGGACTTACTAGATTCTCTGTGTGAATCTCTCACTGATTGTTTCTGCTCTCAAAACTCGTGACCTAGGGTGTAGCCCTGCTCCACTTGCCCTTGCTAATGCTCAGGCACACTCCACTCCCCTACCCTACCCCCATTCCCACCCACACCTACATCATTTCCTTTATAGCTAACCTCACATTTCCCCTCCCTCGCTCTTGCTCCATCCGATTCCTCTCCCCCTGGACCAATCACAATCACCCTAGCCTACGCGCGCACACACACACACACACACACACACACATATATATATATATATTTTATATATATATATATATATATATATATATATATATATATATTTATATATATATATATATATATATATATATATATATATATATATTTATATATATATATATATATATATATATAGATATACTTTTATTTTACATTTGTTAACTGGGAAAGTCCACTGGACACAGGTCCTTTTTCAGTGGTGGCCCAGCGAGAAAACCTCCACAAATAACATAATAATTGAGCAATAGTGTATCACAGTATACAATCTGATTATAACACATACATCAATAATACATAATTTGAAAAAAATACAACTCTCAAATTGATATATATATATATATATATATATATACAGAAAAACAACAAAAACATTGATTAAGAGTATAGGATAATTTGCAATGAAAAAGTCATGGATCAAAGCAGGAGATACAGCAACATATAGGTAGTATACGTTCAAATAAGGCAAGTAGAGATTGCAATATAAGAAATGTAGAACTAGCCTGGACTGGTGCAGGTACATAGCCAGGTAGTATGAAGGTGAGTTGTTAGTGCTTTCTTAAACTGAGTTAGTGAAGAGATGGAAGATATGTGGGTTGGTGGTGAGTTCCATAATTTAGAAATGCAGTTAGAGAAGAGTGATTCTCCTGCTGTGTTATTGATTTTAGTTACTTCAAGAAGGAATTTATTACTGGAGCAGAGAGCCTTATTACTAGAGTAGGGATGAAGTAGGCTTTGCAGTGAAGGTTTTTTTCTGGTTGATAAAGGATTTTGTGAGCAAAAGTAAGTTGATTGTAATGTAAGAGTTGGGGGAACCTCATTACCAAGGGTTTTGCATCTAGGAAGAAAGAGGTCATCATTTCTCTCTACTTTTCCCTCATTAGACCAATCATAAGAGCATAATGTCTCATTTGGCATGTACCTCATGAGACACCTGCAGTAGCTGGAGAAGCTACAAAAGTACCTCACGAAGAAGATACTGGGCCTTAAACACATGTCCTACATGGACAGACTCAAAAAACTTCAGTTATTCTCTGTCTCATATTGACTACTAAGAGGAGATCTCTGCTTGGCTTACAAAGTCATGTCTCACCAAGCTCTGTTAAAAATGCTACATCTAAAGAAATCCCAATCCCTCCACACCTCACACTCAAGAGACCTCAACCTCATTACCACAATCAACAGAACATGCTGGAGGAACAGGTTCATAACCCAGAGACTGCCCATGCTCTGGAATAGACTTCCCATACATATCAAGCAGAGCACCTCACTGGCCCTCTTCAAGAGAAATCTGGATGAATGGATGGGAAATAGAAGGTTCACCCCGGGGATCACTCCAGTGGCTCTACTTGATAAAGGCACTGGGAAGAGACGTCGGGTGGCACAATGCCAGGGCACTTCTATGAGCTAGGCCTGTAAAGGGTCCAGGACCATTAGCCTAGTACACACCTTTGAACCTATGAATTTAAATCTGCCACAAAAAATACCTGAAATGTCAATGGACTTGCCACTGTACTCATCCTCCATAATCTTGTCAACCTATCCCAGTATTGTCCACCGGCTATCACTATCTAGTGTTAATTTCTCTATAACTCATACACATATCTCTCACTTTCCTCTCAATTCACCCATATACTAACTCTCAACATACTTCTATTACTCTTTCTTTCTAAATCTTCTTGAGCTATATAAAACTCTAAACTGAGCATGTACTAAACAACCGTTTGGGCCATACACAGTCTAAACACTGTAATTATTGTAAGTTATTATCTGTATTGTCTTTATGTTTTTTTCTTATCAAAAATTTAAATCTTATATGTTTGTACAGGGTTCCCATTACATGACTAAAGTTTTGAAACTTTGAACACGACAGTATCGAACTTGTCTATTTGAAATTTCAAAACTTTGAACATGGAAAAAAAAACCTAAAACAAGCAATAGTAAACCAACTGTTGCAAGCAGGGGTCAGCCCCCCCGCACCCCCCCCTCTTCAAATATATCAACTCCGAGATCGCACTACAGTGTAGTAAAGGGAAATATTCCCTTTCTGCACTATAGTGCAGACTCGCAGTTGGTATATTTAAAGAGCGGGGGGGGGGTGCAGGGGGGCAAGCCCCCCCTGCTTGCAGCAGTTAGTTTACTGTTGAATGTTTTATTTTTTTTTTTCCGTGTTCGAACTTCTGCAAGTTCGGCTATATTGTTTCGACTATATAGGGTTCGAACTTGTTGAAGTTCGATCATGTAATAGGAACCTGTTTGTACATATTATTTTATGAATGTTTTTTCTATACAAAACTGTATTTTGCTGTGCATATCCAAAAGTTTTTTTCTTTATATATCATAAATACTATATTATTCATTACTGTCATTACTTGTATTAATTCTAACGTGTTACTCAAGCTTTTCTGTTTGGGCCTCTGCTGAAAAAGGGCTATTAGCTCAGACGGACAAACCCAGTCAATAAATGTAAAATAAATAAATAAAATAAAGTCTTTGATGTTAATCTTCTTACCCCAACTCCAGAAGAAACATGCACTTTTACAGAAATTACAGTGTAGAAAAAATGCAAAATCAAATACTGACAGAAAGTATGAAGAGTTATATGAATGTATTTGCTTTCTTTGTGACACTGGGTTTTATTAAAAGGAAAGATGTTTGCATCTGAAAACTAAGCTTGAATGCCCTGCCTTTGTTCAGACTTCAGGTTATACTATTTATCTGAGGTGTGACGCTGCCAGTCTGTAACTGATAAGGGACATTTAAATTTCATTGTTTAAGACCATTGTTTCGTAATGGCTCTGTAGATGGGATAACCGATCTAACTTAATTACTCTGCCACTCTTAGTAGCCTTTGCGATGTAACAGATGAGACAGATGCAGGAAAGAAAGGCAAACATAATTATTATGATGTTTTTTTCTGTATGTGAAATGTTTAGTGTTGGATTACAGAGAAGGATAAACACTTTTTGAAAAGAAAAACTTGACTTTTGGGTGGAGTTCTCCTTTAAGCTATTTAAGAAGCATCCTGGTATGGTGTTAAGAGCTATGGAGGCTGTGTTTTTGGCTTTAGTGAGCATGGTAAGGACCTGTTCCCTTGTAATGACTGGTAGGAGGGGTGGTTGCAAGCATTTCTTTGGGTGTGGTAGGAGGTGATGGGGAGAAGTTTGAAATGAACTTATCAGTCAGCAGGTTTGCTATAGTTTCATTTCAGGCTGGGTGTAAGTGTTGCCATTCACGATTATGCTGAGCATTTCCTCTGAGGTTACAAACATAATTAAAAAATGCCTTATGGTTATCTTTCATCTGGGACGCTACCTTTGGCTCGTAGTTTGCTTTGGCAGATTTGACCAGCTCTCTAATTTGTTTGTTTAGACTGGTGAATGTCTTTTTGCACTGATTTGTGTGTTCCTTCTTGGCTTTGGAGAGGATTGTTTTCCTTTTGTTGAATAGCCTGTATATCCAAGGGTCCACCATGGTGCTTTATTTTTGCCAGTAATCATAAGTTTGACTTATACAGGTACTGTCACCTCTGTGCATCTGTGAGTATGTTGCATAGTGCTTTTATATACAGTTCAGAGCAGACCTCAGTGTCATCTGAGTTCGGAGGGGCATGGAAGTTTAATAAGCTGTCACTTAGTTTGAGGTAATTGACCTTAGCAAAGTTCTTAACAGGTATGGAGCATGATGGGGGTTCTAGGTTAGTTTTAAAACTAAAGGAGATCATTTTGTGGTCAGATCTTACCAAGGAAGAGTTAATGCATGGGAGGGAGCAGCATCTCTCCATGTTCATGAGTACTAGGTCTAAGACATTTTTATCTCTAGTACAGGAGCTATTTGCTCCAGGGCATTTGCATTGATGAAATCCAAAAACCTCTGAGCAGGTGAATTATGGGTTGTATAATTCTGCCAGTTTATGGTTGGGCAGTTGAAGTCACCCATAGGTATGGTGTTAGGCTGAATGTTAAGAGATTCCAGTAGGCTTAGGTAGTAGGTGTGGTTTTCAAGACTCATGTAAGTGGATCTTTAGCTAGCAAGGATATGATAGGAGCTCACACCTATGGTTAGTTGGGCATAGAACAGTTCAAATGACTCATGCTGTTGGACCAGTCTAGCAGTGTACTTGTCCTTTATGAACACGGAGACACCTCCTCCCTTTATTTTATCCTGAGCTGAGGGGAATCAAAATGTTTGAGAGGCATTGTAGCCTTTGATAGCCGAGGTGCTTTCTACGGTTCTGAACCATGTTTCTGTGACTGCACTTATATCTATAGTCTCCAAGGTGAGGAGTGCTTCCAGAAAGTGCTTTTTTTTAAATTTAAACTCTTAGCATTGAGTAGCAGTACCTTTAGGTAGTCGTGAGTAATTTTTGTTATGTTGGAGGGTTTAACAACTTGGCATGGCCTGAATAAGGCAGTATGTGGAAAGATAAAGTTTTTGCCAGTATCCGGAAGCCAAGTGATGACAAGTGCCAATTTTGTCAATCATGTCTCCCCATGCTGACAGATATTGAATCCCCTTGTTGTGACACCAGGAACTAGGTTGCCACCTATCCATTTTTTTCTAGACTATCCAGAAATCAAGCCAATTGTCCAGTCATCTGGAAAACACGGTACAAACTCCAGTATTCTTTCAAAAAAGAATTAGACTATTAGAGTTGGTGGATTTACTATGCTTTTTTTACAGAAAAGCATAGTAAATTGACAGAAAGCAGGCATCAGGAACAGAAAAAGAGGGCATTCCCCATCAGCTGATGTCATGAAGACATCACAAAATGGGCAGAATGTGGATGGTAGAGGGAGTGGGAAATGGGCAGAGTTACGGGTGGTGTGTGGGGTGTGGCCTTGGCCCAGTTTTAGCCACAGCAAAACGTGGCAAGTCTGCCAGAAACTAAGCCAATTATTGAAGTCAATCATTTTTTGCTGGTACTGTGGCATCATCATAGGTGAAAATAGGATGCTACTCATTGCTAGATTCATATCCACTAGGGACATATATTCAGACAGCTCCATCATGTCTTTCTTCATATAGTCCAGTGAGGTACATCTTAGGTCATTTATACCTACATGGACTATGACTATGTCATACTGGTACTTGTGGGTTAAAGACCTAATGCATGATCCAACAGACCCTGCATCCAGACAGATAGTGCATGGTGATCTTCTCCTTGTTTAGCCTGGCAAGGGGGACATCAGTATGTCTTACAGTGGAATCCCTAATAACTAGAACGTTTGGCTGTGTGGTGTGTTGCTTTATGGGCTTGGAAGCGGGGCTACTATGATTTTTAGATTTATGTCTTTTGCGAGGTGCTGTCTTTTTTGGTTGTGTGCAGGGCCACTGAGAGATGGTTTTAGGAGGTCTTGGAGGCTTGAGCAGATTACAAGTGAGTACCTCCATTTATATGGGTCTACTATGTGTTTGTTCCTTAGTGTTGGTAGTGAGTATTTCGAGTGTAATGCTATCAACCTGGTTTGCATTTTTTGTTTGTGTGTGTATGTGAAAGCTTTGCCTCCAATGACAGTGTGTATCTACATCTCTCACATACTGTGATTGTCTGTTATAAAATTAAATGGCTGTCAGTGAACATTAGGCAGTTACTACACTGCCTCAGGATGCCCATAACCACCAGGCCAGAAACCGAGATGACAGGGAAGCACCTATCCATTATACCAGATCCTTCAGAATAGTTCACCTTCGGTCTCACCAATAAGCGTTTTCTGCCCAAAAGTCGAATGAAATGCTGGACAAGTCAGTAATCCACGGTAGCTGGATAAACATAGAATTTATTGAAACTCACGACACTACAATATAACACGACTGCATGAACGTAAACTCAAATCCTAGTGAGCGGAACACTCACAAGGAAAATATACAAACGAATACTGTGCACAACATGAAAAATATAACAAATACTGTTTTTTTTTTTTTTTTTTTTTTGCTGGATAAACATAGAATTTATTGAAACTCACGACACTACAATATAACACGACTGCATGAACGTAAACTCAAATCCTAGTGAGCGGAACACTCACAAGGAAAATATACAAACGAATACTGTGCACAACATGAAAAATATAAGAAATACTGGTTAAGCGCTTTCAACCAAAAACAAATGGTCTTCATCAGAACAACAGAAGAATGCAAAATCTGCTTAATTTATAAATGTTTTGGCGCCAAACAAATTTCAAATATTTAAAGGTGTACCACATGAAATCTTGCGTTGTCATGTCATAGTATCTGTTGATCACAAGCATTAACAACCTGACAATCTAACTGATCAGAAGGATCAGAAGGTACATGCAAATTTGACGGAAGAAGAAGATAAATTATTACAAATTTTAAAAAATGACACTTCGATTCGTATTATGAAACCCGACAAGGGTGGAGGTATTGCCATTTATGACAATTTGAACTATATACAGAAAATATATAATATATTATTATTTTCTGGTAATTATGTTACTGTCTCTATGAACGAACTAAATATAGCCTACCAAAGAATTGACTCCTATATTGAAGAATATTGGATTGAGGCAAGAATAACTGAAACTATTTATAGTTTTATTAAAGCCTGTTATCCAAAATTAGCAACTATGGTGGGTATCCCAAAGATTCACAAAAATACTGATGACCCACCCCTGAGACCTATTGTCTCAGGAAGTTATTCCAAAACCTTCAATATAGGTAAATTTATAGATACCATACTTAAGAATGTATATACCTTCATCCCGCACATGGTGAAAGATTCATGGTGCTTTCTATCTCAGTATCCAGTGAAGGAGTTAGATACCAGTGAACCTCACATTATAGTCACTATTGACGTGATTGATCTCTTTTCGTGTATACCGAAGGATGAGGGTTTAACAGCTTTCACCAACAGTTTGACCAAACATACTGACCTAGAATGGGACGCCATAAGCTTGATAGTAGAACTTATGGCTATAGTATTAGACAACAATTTCATTCAGTTTGAAGGTGAGATTTTCAAACAGACTAGAGGCGTAGCAATGGGGGCAGCTTGTGCCCCCATCTACGCCAATCTAGTTATGTTAAATTGGGAAGACAATGTTGTATTCCCATCTATATACTTCAAACATATTCGTTACTATTCTAGGTTTTTAGATGATATTTATATCATTTGGCAAGGTTCTGAATCAGGTTTAATAGAATTTATGGAGTTCATAAAAGGAAGTAGTACCTTTTTACAATTTACGTATTCATATGATTTTGTTGGACTACCATATCTTGATACCCTCATAACAAACGAAAATGGTAAGATACAATCCAGAATTCATAGGAAACAGACATTTTCCAATAATTATCTGGATTATTCCAGTTATCATCCCCCAAAAGTGAAATATAATGTTTTTAAAGGACAGGTGATTCGAGCAGTTCGTATGGTTTCAGATGAAGATGAATTACAGAAGGAATTGAATTTAATTCAGGGATTTTTTAGTGAGAGAGGTTACCCTTCGAGGATGATGGAAGATGTGGTATCATATGTTCTTAGTCAAAGAGGTAGTAAGTACTCATCACTACTTGGCTCAGGAAAAATACAGAATACACCGATACTAACACACAATGGTGTCAACCCAGGTTTTCAAAGGGCATGTATTATTCCGTATTGTGTAGGCAGTGACAAGATTAAAGAGATTATAAATAAATTTTGGTATTTGATCAGTACTGATCAGACCCTAGTTAATATTTTAGGATCAAAACCCAGATTTATTTATAGAATGGGAAAAAATCTGAAGAGTTTGTTAACACAACAGTATAATACCAAATATTTAGGGTCTGTTCATCAAAATAGGACCACTAGCAACAAATGTGGTTTTTGCAGGTACTGTAAATTTATGTCCAGTGCAAAAAAGATACATCTTCAAAATGGACATAAAAGTACTATTGTTAGTAAATTAGGTAACTGCAATACCAAACAGGTTATTTATCTCGCTAAATGTGATATTTGTCCAGCCTTTTACGTAGGAAGAACCGAACGTCATTTGAGAAAACGCATATATGATCACCTATATAGCATTAAGACTAAGGATATTCACAATGCCCTATACAGGCATATACAGGCATTGGGAACAGAACATACTTTCAAGTTTCTTATACTAGATGTCATTCATAATGACCCTAGAGGGGGAAATATTAAAAGCCTTATAGCTTTTAAAGAAACGTGGTGGCAATTATATCTTGACGCCACTAACCCACCTGGTCTTAATGAATGTATTTCGGTTAGAACATTATTATTATAATAATATGCTATGACAATATCACATTTATAGTTTGATGTAACTTTAAGTCTCATCATACAACACATACAAATAATCCTGAGTCCTGTAGTTTTGTATATTTTTTTAGAATTTGACACCTTTACACTCATTCCTTCCTAATTCCTTTTTACAATTTTTATATATACAAATATGTCTTTTATATATAACAAATATGTTTTTTACTAAGTGTTTTTTACTAAGTGTTTTTTACAAAGTGCTTTTTACAGTTTTTTATCAAAAGGTTTTTTACAAATTGATTTTATTAGAAGTAACCTTGTATAAATATGTGTTTTTAATAAGTATTTTAATAAGTAGTTACATTTATGTATTGCACAATATACAAATCCATTGGTATATACAATCTTTATTTTGGATAGTTTTTCAATACAATGGAACAGATTAGATAGTATTTTGTATATAGTTATATGTTGTCAAATATTTATTTATATACATATTTATTATTATTATTATTATTATTATAATATAATTAATTTATGAGGAAGTATGTAACAAATTTATATATAATACATTCCTTATTATAACATATATTTTTTGTATAATAGTATTCATATAACATTTCTTATATGTTATGTACATATGTGTAAATTAATTGTTAATATAAGCATAACACAACAATAATATTAACATATATTTTTATAACAATTCTTATAATAATATTTATATTTCTATTTATTAATATATAAGTTATTTATAAAATTTATTAGAGGTAATGTATTTAGCACTTATTATATTGGTCACCCAACAATTGCGATGCGCATAAAAAGTATATGCTGTTTAAGTTAAAGTATACAGTTTTATATTACATTGATTCTCCTTTTTATATTATACTAACATATCTGTTTCGTACATCACTCAATATTTTGCACTATCCAGTTATGATCAGTTAGATTGTCAGGTTGTTAATGCTTGTGATCAACAGATACTATGACATGACAACGCAAGATTTCATGTGGTACACCTTTAAATATTTGAAATTTGTTTGGCGCCAAAACATTTATAAATTAAGCAGATTTTGCATTCTTCTGTTGTTCTGATGAAGACCATTTGTTTTTGGTTGAAAGCGCTTAACCAGTATTTCTTATATTTTTCATGTTGTGCACAGTATTCGTTTGTATATTTTCCTTGTGAGTGTTCCGCTCACTAGGATTTGAGTTTACGTTCATGCAGTCGTGTTATATTGTAGTGTCGTGAGTTTCAATAAATTCTATGTTTATCCAGCAAAAAAAAAAAAAAAAAAAAAACAGTATTTGTTATATTTTTCATGTTGTGCACAGTATTCGTTTGTATATTTTCCTTGTGAGTGTTCCGCTCACTAGGATTTGAGTTTACGTTCATGCAGTCGTGTTATATTGTAGTGTCGTGAGTTTCAATAAATTCTATGTTTATCCAGCTACCGTGGATTACTGACTTGTCCAGCATTTCATTCGACTTTTGGGCAGAAAACGCTTATTGGTGAGACCGAAGGTGAACTATTCTGTTGGTTCCTAGCATTATACCAGATCCTTAGTAGAGGGGAAGGAGTAGGGAAGAGTCATTTAAAGGTCTAAGTGGGAGTGTTTAGTAGAGTAGTATTAAATGACCTGCAGTGGTGCTGCCCTCTGTGCAAACTGGCAGCTCTTCAAGCAGCTGTAAACAGTGGGAGACTGTGCAGAGTGTTTCCTATAGAAGGTTTTAAACTGGAGACATTTGTTTATATACAAGGCAAGGGGAATTGTGTCTGTGCATTGAATACTGTTAAAACAACCTAAGAACAGTACAGTAACAAACAGATGGCATTTCTTTAACAAGTGCAGGCTGAAAAACAGTGATAAATTCAACCAAATCAATAAATGCAGCATAGAAGTGTTAAATAGCACTGAGACAGTTAGAGCAAGTACAAAAAAAATACTTACATCAGCTTTGTAGGTCCAGATGATTTTAGAAGAAAGCCAAGTCTTGTAGTCACAGGTGTCCAAGCAGGGCATAGGGAAGCTCTGAATAACTGAGCACAATCTCACAAAAATATAATTCTTTTATACCAGCAGGATAAAATATTTTTTACAACAGTTCAGCTCTCAGGCCAATCAGATAAACGCACAATAAACCTTCCACCGGCAGTTTCCAACTTGGATAGGTTGAATTTAGCTTTTTGCTCCCACCAGAGTGCAAAAGAATCCTTTATTCCTTCCTCTCCCTCCAAATGTCCTCCAACTTTACCCTGTCCGTCTTCCATATAACTAACATTCTTTCCTCTGTTTGTCTCCCTACTTTTTATATAACCTGAAAATTTCCCTACCCTCTTTCACATACTTCCAGCTCCCAATCCATCTCTCTCTCTCTCTCTCTCAGGCATCCCATTAATGTCTACTAAGTGATCCTTATATGTCTTCATAACCTCAAACCTAAAACCTATAACCTACGCAATAAACTTAAACAAACTGGTATACATTTCAAGTGAAATTAAGAACGTCCATTAGCTACAAAACTTATCCCAAATGTTATCCTGTATGTTGTATAGCATGAAACATTTCAGTATTGCTTGGTATTTTATCCTTAAGACTGATGTACTCTACCCTCCTCCTGCTATTGGCAGTGCTATGGTGAGAATGTCTGTCTACCTCCATCCCTCTTACATCATATGGCTATTCCATTATTTCAGTTCTACTTCCTTCAATCCCCTTTTTCCTGTATGCACATAACAGCACCTTCTCTTCCAAAGTATTCTGACTGCTGCAGTGTTACAGACCTTATTTTTGTCTCCCCTCGGTAACCGCTGTACTAATTTCTTGTAATCTGTCAAGCTGCCACGTCACGTTATTTCATCTCTCCCACTTTCTACATGTTGTCACATACCTTCTCATACCCTAACCAGCTTGTGCACTTCTCCTTCCTCTCCCACATCCTTATACTCCTCCCTTCAGTATGTTTAATTCCCCCTTGGCATAACAACATCTTTTTGTCAGTGCATGTATTCCAGTATTCAGGACTGTTTATGTCATTCTGGTACGAATACATGTTTAACATATAGGTACACACCATGCAAAATAAATACTAATATCAACAACTCCTAAAAAAAAAAAGAAAAGATTAATAGCATATTGTGCATATCACTGTGTCTGAAGTGCCCTGTTCACAGAAGTAGACAACGATCACTCTGCATTGTTTGCAGACTGTTTCCACTATGAAATGGCCAATCATCATGGAATCCCATACAGAAAGGAAGAAAAATCATGTTCCTCCTTTTCACAGCTCCAGCTGTTCAGTCACTGCATCACCTTAACATGTAAGCATTATGAAAGGCAAGTTGCGACACGTGCATACTTTTAAGCAGTATCTTAAATTCAGAGCACTTGCGCTACACACTGCAGAATTGATTGTTTCAACTTTTGTAGGTAACCAGCAGCCTGACTCAGCCTTCCCATTATGTCAGGCCACAGTACATGTTTGTGTCTGTGTGCAGCCATTGTTGTCAGTTTTCTTCACAGTGTCACCCTGTCCTATTACTGTCATAAGATGTCTGTTCCCCAGTCCTTTAACTCTTAGGTCTGCACTTGATTCCCAGCACCCTCCTTACCCTGCTGTTTCCCTGTAATCTTTCCAGTTTACCCTGCAGACAGTCACTGCCTTTTTACCCCTGTGTTATTTTACCTCTGTTATTAACAGCAGACAATTGCATGAATTCTAGGCTGCATGGCCAGTTCTTTCAATACATCCCTGTTTACACCACTATCTCTTGATCAGGGAGACCCAGAACTGTCCATCTTCCTCAGTGGAATTAATTAGCCATGATTCTGTCTGACAAAATAAGAGGATAGACATCAGTCCATAAAGCTGCCATTCTTATCTGTGTCGTGGAATAATTACACCTTCCTCTCACTTCAGGAAAAGACTGAAAATAGTCCTGCACTATTTAGACTCATTCTTCTGCCTCCTTCACTGTCTGTATAAAATGCTTTTGTCTTGTAGGACAGGATCATAAAGAGTATGTGTCTTACAGGCCTTGGTCAGCAGGTTCCCTGTCTTTCCTGCTACCCACTCTGTGCAGTCTTTTACATGATGAAAAGGAAACTCTGATTCACTTCTTCCCTCAATGTATGTTCTGCAGAAGCGACATCCATACCTTCTGGCACTACAGTGAAATGTAAATTTTTGGAAAGCCTTGTGTTTTTAGCTTCAGTCCTCCATCCCATTTCTTCACATTTGAATTAATGCTGTGTGGTGCTCTATAGCAGTAGCTGGTATGGTCTTCTACTCTTTCTTGAGCATTACATATTTTTTCTATGTCTAAGATTGCTTTGAAAGCTCTGTTCACCTGGGCTTGCAGTATGTTTAGATTACCTGACAGACCCTTCTTGAGGGCTAGCTACACATTTCTCCTGCCTTCCAGGAGTAAGTTGTTCCTATAATTTTGTTCAGATATCCCTAGTGCAACATCAACCATGTACTACAAGCAGAATTCTGTAAAATTATAGCTAAGATTCACCAGATTCAATTAAACTACAGGGAAGTTTGGAGCTCAAAGAAATGCATCCATCTGCTGCCTGTACAGTGCCACACACTACACTCAGAATTAGATTTCAAGTTGTTGGCACTTGTATGAACTACCTGTATGTTATAGTTGCTTTCATTTTATTTTAACTAAGTAGTCTTGAATGAATGTGGTGAAGTTCAGAAAAAAATGACACTTACATACCTCTCAGCTGTCCTGAATTTTGCAGAATGTCCTTTTTGTTGCCTCATATTTTTGCTCCTTCTATAAAAAAATTGTTAATTTGCTAATAAATCAGTGAGGATTACAGTCAGCCAGTCACTAATACTAGACATTAGGGGTTCATACTTCTGATTGTTTAGAAAATGAATTTTGATGCAAAACTTGTTATCCGATGAAATTATTTGTTCCTGATATTGGTATGTTGTCCTCCCATTATTTTGGTTTTGTCCAGAATTCATGAGAAAAGAAGTTGAAAAGTTGCTTTTGTGTTATGACCAGAAGATGTGTACTATAAGTGGTATGTGTCCTTTCATGGTACCTCTGCCCTTCTTCTTGCATGGAACTTGTAACTGACACTCAACATTTCAGTTACACAGCTATTTTTTTAATCCATTTAGTTCCTAATGTTGTGGCTTTTAATTTCCCTGTCATGCTTCATTTTTTTGTTTATCCAGAAGCATCAGTCTTTCATCCTAACAGTGACCAAATGTTTAAAAACTAAATGCACTGATTTTTTGTATGGAAACATCTGTTCTTGGCCCTGCAGAACTTGGCATTTACACTGTAACTTAGCTTGATTCATTACCTCTACAAAGCTGGTACATTTTGGTGGCCTCCACAAATTTATCTTGATTTGCTTTTGCTGTCATCACTTTTTTGAGTTGATATTTACTGTTTTTAGCCTCATTTCTGTTACATGGACACTTCATTTGCTGATATTGTTAGCTTCACTAAGTAGAATTTGGTTTTGCTTTCTGAATGTGGCTATTTCAAATAAATAGTTAAACTTACATGTATTTTCTTTGGAGTGCTGGTTGCACTGCTGTTTATTTACTTTTTACTGTCATGATTCTGAACCATATTTCCCCTCCTTCATGCTTTTCTCGTTTCCTTATCCAGACAAAATTTTTCTTGTCCTTCTTGTCCTTCCTGTATATATCATCCCTAACTATTTCAGCTGTATTTCTTCCTAAAAGGAACATTTGTATCCTACTGAGCACTGTGTTTTGTGCACATGTCCACCCTTTCAGCTCTGTTTCACTCCAGACACCACGCAGAACTTAGATCTGATTGTGGTTGTCCATTCTGCCCTGAATTTGTCATCATATTATCCTTTTTAGCATACTGTATAAGTCTCTGCCTTGCGCTTTGTCTGCTGCACCCATGTCAGATTACTTGTCAGTCTGTTGATCTTCTCTACATTAATATTTTGTATCTTTATTATCTCAGAGACTCATTGTCTTCCTCAAAGCTTCCATCTTTTTAAGGAGCATTGAGAAAAATAATACATGTTAGCATTTATGTATACTAACATCTGACCTTCACCTTGTTTGTTATGGGGAGACTCCCTGCTGGTTATCTTTTTCCTTACATTCTCCATGTTTTATTATAATTTGTCTGTCTATCTAGTGTACAGCTCCTTTACCCATCAGATTCTGTAGCTTGGCTCTTTTATTTGCCCCTTCAGATAGTGTAGGCTACAACCTCCTGGCAATGGATTAAGAACATTCATTGATCAATACACCCACAAGTTTTGAATGGACTTATTATGATGTATGACCTACCTTCTTGATATTTTCTGGTACAGGACAGAAAGCAGCAGGTATACAAAGTATGCCTGAGACATGAACGCCTTTGTTTGAAGGACACGTTTCACATCAGCAGAAGATGCTTTCACTTGTGAATGCCATTTTTTTGCCTGACCAGTTTTTTGCATGAGCAAGTCCATACTGCACATTGTTAGAAACCAGATCTACTTTTTCCATGTGAATTTACTCTTGCATTGATTATTTTGTGTAATTTTATCCGATTAACATGTTAGTAGTACTTCACAGATGCATTCAATATGAAATAGGTGCATTTTTCCTTTAAACTGCCTGTCACTGCATTTGCAGGGTAATATTAGTTTGTTTGTCGGTACTCCTTCCTTCCTTCCTTCCTTTATGTATAACGCAGTTTGTTTCTTTATTCCTACTTCTTGTCTGTTGCCTTGTTTCCAGAAAGCAACTACAGTTCAGTGCTACCTTCTTCAAGCCAGCAGTTTTCAAACACATAAGTAAATAATAGTAACTAAAGAACTGTGTGAGTACACTGAGCACTGATGGTGACTAGTCTCTATTTTAGAAATAATTCCTATGAAACACTGACTGCTGCTAGGTAGAGCAGCAGGTTCTTGGCTACTTCAGATACAATGGAAGGTGAATTAGAGATTTAACAAGCTGATGGTGGTGGCTAACAGTGAACGGTGCAAAATATGCTAGGCGCCAAAGAGTTAACTTTTTGTAATACTTTCAGGCACTTTGCCAACTACTGCAGAGACAAATAACAGTTTATACGTGCTGGACAGCATGTCTATCTGGCTTGAATATGCCTGCCCCCTGTCAGTTAATCTTACTTTCTTTAACCAGAACCGGAGCTGACACAACGCCAGAATGACTCCCTCATTTGACAGTATTTAATGAAAAACCAAAGGTTAACTTGGAATCCTGTCAGGATTTCCTCCTGCACACCTCACAGATTCCCTCAGCTGTAGTAGTAATCCCAAAATATATTCTGAAAGTTGGATGTTGTTCTAAGAGATGTTGGGCCTAATGCTTAAAGATCAATGTTATCTGCAAGTTAAACAGCAAGACAGCTGTGTGAAACTCAAATGCACCAGTGTGCATGTCTGCCCGATTCCTGACTGGTACACATTCATCTTGCTGCAGCTGTACTGCTGCTCCAAATAGGAAAGAGCTTCACTGCAGCTGGTACAGCAATAACTGAAATACCCTGAATAGACTAATGCCTAAGGGTAACTCAGTGGACGCCTGTAACAGTCTAATGCCCACATCATCTGTCATAAATATTAGCCTATTGCTAGAAAATTAGTACAGAGAACAGATGCCTGCCTACAGTACTATCAACTGCATTGGAGATTAAGTTTAGGAAAGAAATTAAAAGCATTGTTTGGAGGCTTGCATATCCTGAGCTTCTACAGTTGGTGACTTTCAGGCCATTATCATTCTGTGGTGGTGACCAAGGGAATATGGTGTGCACTGAATGTATAACTGTACATGGCAATCACATGGGCTCTGGGGATATCTATTTCCATACAGGTAGGAAAATGCATGTTGTACGAATGTGGACATGGGTGTTTACAGCTGCTGTCATGCATCCAGATGTCTGCGCGAAGTCTGACTGTGCAAATGGGCAATGTGTGAGAGCTGTTGGCATGCAGGCAGGAGTATGCACAAAGTATGAATATGTATATTGTCACTGCGTGAAAGCTGTTTGAGTGCAGGCAGGAGTATTCACAAGGCATGGGCATGCACATGGGTACTGCATGAGAGTCGCTGGCATGCTTGCCAAAGTATGCACAAGGCATGGATATGCACATAGTCACTGGTTGAGTGCTGTTAACATGCAGGCAGGAATATAAATGAGGCATGGATATGCACATGGGCACTGCATGAGAGTTGGCATGCAAGTGGTAGTGTGCACAAAGCATGGATATGAATATGGGTATTGGGTAATAGCTGATGGCATGCAGAAAGGAGTATGCATATGGGCACTGGGTGACAGCTGTTGGCATACAGACACGAGTATTTACAAAACATAGGTATGTACATGGGCATTGGGTGACAGCTGTTGACATGCAGACAGGAATATGTTTGAGGCATAGATATGTACATGGGCACTTTGTGAAACTAGCTGGCATGCAGGCAAAACTATACTACATGTATAACCAAAGATGGAAAAGTGATGAAAAGTTGTAAAAATTCCCCATATGCTTACTTCAGGACCTCATTGAAACATGCTATCAAGGAACTTAGGAGTACTATAACAAAGCGCAAAGCAGAGTATGAGCTTAAGGTCACTACAGATACCAAAGGGAACTACAACTTTTTCTTCCGTTTTATCAGGAAATTAAGAAATAATGCCCAACATACACTGAACATATCATACATGTAAAGTTACAGAACCATGCTTTCAGATCAATGAAAGCACTCCCTCTCTTCCTGGGTGTCACATAATATATTAGCAGATACATTTAGAGCTAACATTACCCCATTTATCCACATGGTTGCTCCAGTATCCCTGAAAATTCAGTTTCCCCGAAATCACCTTGGAACAAATCTTGTTTTTAGGTTTTGACAAAGAATATATTTCTATGGGTTCAGACATACCAGGCTGCATTTTCATCAGTGACAGGTATGTACTATCTATATCTCTGCTTATAGTTTTTATCCTCAGTCTATCCATAGGGTTTGTGCCTGATACCTGGAGACTAATTACTGATACTCGTATTCACAAGTGTGACCCCTGTACAGATCCGGGCAACTATAAGCTCGTCAGC
Source organism: Protopterus annectens (assembly GCF_019279795.1). Lineage (NCBI taxonomy): Eukaryota > Metazoa > Chordata > Ceratodontiformes > Protopteridae > Protopterus > Protopterus annectens. Next base: position 780,456,924 of record NC_056739.1, on the reverse strand, counting down.
CTCACCAGCCTTATATGCAAAGCCTTGGAACGTGTCATAGCAGAACTTATATATGCAGACACATGCAACATAATGGATCTAGAGCCTAATCAGTTTAATTTTATGAAAGGCAGATCTTGTTTCCTGAACCTAGCAAGCTTCTGTGAAAAGGTTACAAAGGCTGTAGTCAGTAGTCACTTCTGTTGAAGGCTTTTGACACTATCCCCCATGCTAGTATTTTTAAAAAGTTAGACATACATAATGTAAACTCCTGTGTTATCTGCTGGACTGCAGATTGGCAAATCCCAGGCTGTAAAAGTTTCTGGTAACCTCTCTGAATATATGTTTGGCATTTATTTTGCTGATGTCCAATCCAATATCCCAGGAGTGTGGTTGACTAAGGTTGCTGATGACTGCAGGCTGAGCATTGTTATCTGATCATTCACTGATAATTATCAACTCCAGCAAGGGCTGAAATATGCACAATACCTGGTGTACTGAAAACATTCTCAAGTTAAATGCAAAAAAGTGCAGAGTAGTAGCATTTGGTAAAAAAAGATTTTCTCACATCGTGTATTTTAAATGGCACTCCTTTTCACTTAGACATGGTCATAAGAGACCTGTGTATTTACATGGACAATTCTTTCTGAGTCAGTTAAAATGTTTCCAACATAGACAGGAAATTATTTTATCTTGCCTAGTTAATTTCCAAGGGAATGTCTTCTAGATCCAAAAAGATGTCATCCTACCACTATCATCTTTCCTTATTAGACCCATAATTTAATACAGTGCCCCTTTGATATGTATAAATTGAAGCATATTCTCAACTAGAAAGGCACCAAAGATACCTTACTAAAAATCAAATGCCTTAAATCTTTCACCTATCTCAATAGGTTAGCCTAACTCATACTCTGTACCCTACAGACTCTTCTGAGGTGAACTGCATCCTTCCTTTTGAGTTGTGAAAGACCCAATCCTATTTGACCTTCTCTTTCTTTAAAAAAACAGTGGCTCTGCAAGTACCTGTACTACGGGCCTATATCCACCAACAAATAAGACCTGCTCGAGAGACAGCATCTTAACACAGCATATTCTCAGCCAGTGGTATAAGTTACCACTGCAGGTCAAACAAATACTACTTTGACTTTCTTTAAGGTTAGCCTTGATGACTGGATGGGTAGACACAGATTTATACAAGGATTGTCATGGCAGCCTTGCTTGATTTGGGAGGTAGACCCTGTTATGGACATGAAAAGGGAAACACAAATGTTTGTGTGTGTCATCTTAAATGTGTATATGCCTACAATTCTCATGATAACTTGCTTAGTGTTGTTTCTATGCTCCTATGTGCACCATCATCAACATCATTGTATGGCTTAGCTTTTAACGGTTTAAGATGAGTACAGTTTACAGTGAAATGACAGCTGATTTATGGTTGTACATTTCTTTCCACTTCACCTTGATGCAGAGCACACACAATACATCTGAAATAACAGTGATGGGGTGGGATGCATGGAGGTGAAACAGTGACTGGCCAAAGCAAAGAAAATAGTGGATACCAAAAAACACGTTAAAAATATGTCGATGATATTCTGGAAGAGCAATATAGTCCTGACTGCTTCTGTCATTAAATGTGATTATTCATTCTGTATAGTCTGGCCATGTATCCTAACATGCTCTACCATATGTGCACCTACTTCATATCCACTACTACTCCAGAAGGTCTGCTTGAAAGTACGAGAACTCAGCTCACTGAAAACCATTCTGCCAATGCTAGCATATAAAAATATGGGAGCATAAAATAATTCATACTGCTGTGCAACAAAAAATTATCTGCTTTGTTATGTGCTTTTTTGGGCTCCCAGCATACTTATGTGTCACAACATAAAAACTGCAGAAAAGTATGAGAAGGGGAATATTTGTGTCTGTGGCAGCTCCAGGTGCCTTTTCTTTTCAGGTTACAATATGGGCACAATCGACAGCTGACAGGGCACACAAAGACGACAAAGGAGTAGCTGCATCCTTAATTTTAGGGAAAAAAAGTATACTTTTTATGCCTCAGGAAATACAGAGACTGAAAAGATAACTTTTATAGACAAATACCCCTTTTAGGTCTAAATTCATACCAACATTATATTTTTATGTTTTTGGTAGCTTTTGTTTGTCCGCAAAATGAAAGCTACATATTCATTTTCTGTTGATTATTTTTTGTAAAAGACAAGCTGTCAGTTTAAAAAAGACTTTTCTGACCTGTATTCCACCCTAACTTCAAGTGACAGTGTTTCTCTAATACTTCAAGATATACTTATGAAATTTTCTGGACAACATCTTTTGGTAATCCCACATTTATTTTGTTTTCCACAGCCTGATAGATTTTGGGGAAAGTAAGCAAGAGACTCTCAAATGCAGAGTATGCTTCTCAGAACATGTAAAGTATACATAGTTTGTTATGATATATAAAATGGCAGAAAATACTGTATTTTCTTAACAAAAAGTATTATTTTTGCTTCTCATTTCATAAGAACACCCAAATAATATGATTCTAATATACTCTTGGTTTGTCAGCTTGAAAAATAAAATGAATGGCAAAACCATAGTATCCCAGTTACCTAAGACTGCTTGTGATACGTAGCAATAAATGGTCATTTCTCTGTAACTATAAAACTTATAGCACTTTTCTCAGAATACTGTATCATGGCCCTCAGATAAAAAATGCTCTTGGTCATTTCAGCTGCTAGATACATATACAACTTTATCATCCTGTAACTCTGGTTGTTGTTGTTGTCTTTTGGCTTTTCCTGGTTAGGGGTCGCCACAGCAGAACTCCGGTCCGCTAATGATTGGCAGTAGATTTTGACGAATGCCAAGGTGCCAGCGCAACGTTCAACCTTCAATGAAGGCACGCCCATTTACGCATGTCTTTCGAACGCCCACCCAACTGTGGGGAGGACATGCAGACTCCACACAGAAGGCACTCCCCACACTCCAGACAAGGATCGAACAGCAGAACCTCTTACTGTGAAGCAACAATGCTACCGCTGCACCACCGCGGATGTCATCATCCTGTAATTCTGGTACTCCACATAAAACAGAGGACTGGAGCCAAAGACCAGACCGCCAGTAATTTTATTTAGTGCTTTCGTCCAACAGTAAACATGACTTCATCAGAATACAAATAGAGACAAACAGCCACATTAAATACCTTCACAGTCAACCTGATTCAATAATCAGTTACCCTACCATCTTCTATTACTCTGTAATAAATTAACCATTCTAAAAGCCTTAATCACAACTACATCTAACTATAAATACATTGAATAAAATAACTAATGCATATGAGAAAACAAATAAATGTAGATAATATTAAAAAAACTGTTGTAAAATACACAAAAACAGTTAAAACATTTGTTTAACAACCACAACCATGTATTTGTACTTGCTGATATAGGGACATAAAACTAAATAAAGATATACAGGGATATTGTGCTGTGGGCAGTGTGTCATAGTTACCACTGACCACAAATCTATCTGTTTTTTTTTGTCAGAAAAACTGAAAGAGCAACCAGTTACAGTAATGTACTTCAACTTGGAGCTTTGAGACAATAAACTCATCTCCCACCTCCCTCCTACGTAGTGTAACAATCAGTTTAATGTGATCATTCTCAGACTTTATGTGCTTTCTTCCACTGACTGCCTCTCACAGCTCAAACACTCTCTAGCTCCATAATATGGAAGACAGACAATACTGTATCTGGCAAAGTAGAACAAATAGACAAAATATGGAACATTTATTACCAACTTCAGCTAGGAATCTCACAAAATAGTAAATAAGTGTTTCTTTTTACTTTTCATAAAGTACTTTTGATGAACTAACATGATTAAATATTATTTAGTGTGGTTATCTGTTAAAAAAAAATCTTAACAAAGAATGTGTGACAGACTCTTTCAATGTGAAACAGTGTGAAACATGAACATTTTAACACTCAAAGAGAGGAATGTTCTTTGTAATGAGTTACTGAATACTATGTCGATTCCCTGTCCCCAAATAGACGACGACTTCTGGTGATCAGAATCAAAGATGATGATGTTGCTTTTATTTTTACAGTTTAAAGATGTGATGAAGGTTAGTAGTACAAATCCTGACATTTGGCTGCCTACGCTAAAAGAGAATGCCTGAAAGATAGGCAGGATGTGTACCACAGCCATAAACCATTCCTCATAAGTTAAAAAATACTTTTACCTTTAGTGTCACTACCCTTTGACACATAAAGCAGACAGCTGGACAGGTATGGGGAAAATGTATTTATATCCACCAAGTTGAAAGTCAGAGATGTAATGTATTCAGGCCATATGTTAACCAAAAACTTTTTGTTGCTGTCTCACAATAATTCAGAATGTGAAAGGTGTAAGTATTTACTTAACTTGCAGACTTCCTACTCACCTCAAAACACATTTCATAAGCACAACACATATGCACACACAGCACAGAGCACTTCCACTAAACCAGCTTATGCTGAGGTTGTTAAGAGAATACTGCCTAAGCATCTCAGGCTAAGGACTAAGAAACCTCAGAAATTCGTTCACACAGCAATACACTTACCTTCAACCTAAACACCCACAACCAGTGCACATCTCTCTGAGAGTCATAAAGGTGCAGACTTCAAGCCCTTAATGGCCCACTGTGACTGCATCAGCGTGTGTGTGTATGTACTTTTAAGAAGCTATCTAAGGACTTGCACAAGTGTATAAATAGTGAGCATGTGCAAGCTAGACTGCCATTTTGTAGTAAGCCATTGAGATGTAAGCATGTATGTATGTATATCTCTAAACCTCTTCCTATAGCAGCCACATAGATTACCGCACTAATAAAATCCTACCTCTAACTACATCATCCCACACCTATCAAAAATAAGCTAAACGTCTACATAAAGTTACCAAGTTAATCATGCACCTTATCAAACAATTAAACCACTCAGGGGACATACACCCCAATCCTGGCCCCAATCCCCTTCAAAATATAGTAAACAGCAACTCCACCACCACTGACCCAGGCCTATTACACCAGAAACATAATACTTCCCTTGTCCACCAAAAGTCCATGACCTGCATGCCCTACTCTCCCACTATTCCCATGATATTGTAATACTAACAGAAACTTGGCTCAAACCCAGCAGTAACAGCAATGAAATTGTAGCTCACGGATTCTACATTCTTTGTAAAGACAGGGTATCAAAAAGGGGTGGAGGAGTAGCTATCTTATTCAAAGACCACCTGTTGGTTGACTGTTTACAACTAAGCATCCCCAACTTTGACAATGCAGAACTTATCTGCACCAAATTGATACTTAACCCCAAAAAACAAATTAACATCACAGGTGGCTATATCCCACCTGGGAACAATGTTCCCACACTAGAGGGTATACTATATCCTAATGGGTGACTTTAATGTTGATTGGCTCATATGTTCCTCCCAGAACCCAACATCACATATTAACCTACATGGGTTCACCTGACTTATCACATCTCCTACAAAAATTGACAAATCCTCCAAACAACACTCTATCCTGGACTGGATCTTAGTTAACAACCCATCCCTGTCAACTCAATCAGGCTGCCTCCCTGATGGTCTGAGTGACCATCTGCCAACCTTTCTGCTAAGATCCCATACTCACTGTACAAACCCCGACTAATTAGAAGTAAAAAAAAGCTTAAACCCAAACAGGCTAATCTCCGCACTAAATAGCTGCAACTGGGAATCACCCCTTGAAGACGCAGTCAACTCCTTCAACACCACTTTCCTTGATACACAAAACTGCCATGCACCCTCCAGAACAATCAGTGTAAAAGCTAACTATGCACCCTGGCTTAGTAAGGAATGCAGATCCTTACTTAAGGCTAGAGATAAGGCGTGGGAACAGTTTCACAAACACAAAACCCAAACAACAAGACAAATAACTGTGAAATAAAGCTAAACAATTAGTAAGATCAGACAAAATCAACTACTACCACAATATCCAGAAAAAAATACAATAATAACCCTTAAAATTTCTGGGCGCAATCAATAATATACTTCTACCAGACGAATCAGCTTCACCTACCCCATCAACCATCAAATACTTCACTGAAACTATCCAAACCCTTGCTAATTCTCACACTACCTCCAGCACCCCAACCCTACCCACAGCCCAACACAGCACCAGCTCCCAAAATTGCAACAACCTCTTTACATTCCACCCAGTGTTTCTTGATACCACAAGAAAACTACTAAGAAAACTGAAAATAACCACATTAGCCTCCGATAACCTCCCAGTAGAATTTCTGCAAATCACAGCAGATGTTGTAGCATATCCAGTAGCCATACTCATAAACAGATCATTGTCAGAGAACATAGTTCCAGATATTTGGAAAATTTCCCACATTATATCTTTACATAAGGAAGGTAATTCAACCGAACTTACTAATTATAGGCCAATTGCCATCCTGTCCCCCTTATCTAAAATTCTAGAGAGGACTATGCACACTCAATTAATGGCCTACCTTCACACACATAAACTTTTATCAAACAATCAACATGGTTTCCACCCCCTCACAGCATTACCACGCCCCTCATGTCCTTCACAAATGCAGTGAACCACTATAGAAAAAAGGGACTATTTGTATCTGCCACATTTTTAGATTTGTCCAAGGCCTTTGACATGATCAATCACGACAAGCTTATCAACATCCTCTCCACCATAAATCTCAGTAACTCCACTATCATATGGTTCAAAAGTTACCTATCATGATGACATCAGGCTGTCCAATGACAACAACAACTTTCCCATCTTCTCCCCATTAACTTAGAAGTTCCACAAGGCTCCATCCTTGGACCTCTACTTTTCTCCCTCTTCACCAACTAGCTCCACACCGCAACACTACATGCCACTGTCATACAATATGCTGATGATTATACTCTAATCTGAATAGCCTTTTCCCTACAGAACCTCCACACCATAACCCAAGACTTTCTATCCATTGAATCATGGCTCACCAACTTCCAACTCATACTAAACCCTAACAAAACAAAGCTCCTTCTCTCCTCCTCAACAAAATTGACCTCTTCTTCCCAACCATTCACTATTCTGTCCAAAAATAAAACTACTCTCACCCCAACAACTCATACCAAACTGCTAGGCATAGAAATTAACAGCAACTTGAAGTTCAGTATACATATAGCACAAACCATTAAGAAGGTCCACAAGAAATGAGGTTTATTATACAGAAACAAACAATTCCTTACTAGACACACAAAAGCTACTATCGCTCGCACACATCTTCTATCTTCCCTCCTATATGCTTCCCCAATCCTAACCAACCTCCACAAATCTGAACTAACTAAACTTGAATCTTGTTGTAATAAAATTGCCAAGTTTGCCATTGATGCCTCATATAGGGCACATCACTGTACTGCTCTTAAACAGCTAGAATGCCTAGAACTTCCTCAACTACTACACTTTATCAGTTAACCTTTACCCACAAAATACTGCATTAACCTGACCAAACCCTTGCCCTCCAAAAGCTATTACAACCATGAATTACTTCCAGACCCCTCTGCTTTAATAATAAATTCCTGCTAGACACCACCAAAACAAATAACACAGCTGGAGAATCGCTGTTCTCAAACTACATTCCTAAAATATGGAACAAACTGATCACCCAAATCACTTCCTGCTGCTCTATAAGACAGTTTAAAAAACTCCTAAAATTACACCTGAAAAGACACCTGGCTTTGTTCTTGTAACTGCCCTGGATAGACCTCTAACTGTTTAACTCTGCTACTCTAACTAATTTTTTATTTTGTTGCTTTTCTAATACATCCTACTAAGGCATCTGTCCTCACCTTCCTCTCACTAGTCTCTGTTTCTCATGTACGACAAATGACTTATGTACTTATGTATATATTCATGCTATGATGTCTATTGAACATATTTATCTCAAATGTAATATATTTAGCATTCTGTAACTATTATGTTGACACTTTGAGCTTGTTTGCAGGCAAGCCAATTTTTCGTTTAGCAGTGTGTTTAAGCTTTATAGGTTTTGTAACAGTGTGTAAGTCTTATTTTGCTTATAACTCAAACTTGTAAGTTTTGCATAACTGGAGCTTTACTCCCTGGGCCTATGCTGAAAAAGGACCTGTGCCCTGTCAGACTTTCCTGTTAAACAAATGCAAAATAAATAAATAAATAAATAATAAGCTCTGTCTGTTAACTAGTTTGCTCATACTTTATGATGATGCTGTCCATCCTGATGTGTTTCTCTGTATTAAAGCATCTAAATGAAACCCCCTGCCTGCTTGTCATATGTGTTAGAGAAGGACGAGTGACATGGTGCTAGAAGTGGCATGTTTAAAAGGACATGGAGTCAGAAATGGCATATCTAAAGGTCATGAAGTTAGAGGCAGCTTGGCTAAAATGACTTAAGGCACTTGTTTGGAACTGGAGGAATATACAAGAGTGAATCATCCTAAAATGTGCATACTTTGCAAAACAGGACAGAAATGACTTTCAGGAATTAAAACTTGCTCAGCACTATTTCTTTTTTATAAAATATGAAAATAGGCATACAGAACATTCTAAATGATATTCACATAAACCAATATGTACAATATTGATAAAAATGTTCAAATTACTACAGCAAATGTTTGAAATAAAGTCCGAATTGCATAAAGCAAATAAAATAAAGGAACGACCGCATTTTCGCAAAGCATGTATTTTTCATATTAAGCAAAGATATCCGAGTTATTAGAAGTGTATAGAGTGTTCATGTTTGTGCAGTGTTACAGTAAAGTTATTTCTCAAAAGTGCAGCCATTAAAAGGCATATTTTGCAAAATACAGCCATTACAGAGCATATTTCACAAAGTACAGTATTTCAAAGGATTTATTGTGCATTTGAATGTTATTATAAGCTTGCAGAACTGTTTGTTCATACATAATTACAAGGACTATATTTTCAATGTGTTTGTGCATACTTTGTGGGCATGGCAGATGGATTTCAAAAACTGTGTCCACTTGTGTTTGACAGTAATATTGCTGAGAACTTTAGAGTGTTTGAGCAAGAGTACATTTTCATAAAGGCTGCATTTTCTGATAAAGATGAGCGTACAAAGGCATTTATTCTGCTTAATCTAGCTGGGTCAGAAGCCATAGAAAAGGAACCTTCATTTGTGTATGCATTTGCTGTCTATACCGGAGAGGGGGAAAACCATCATGTTGTTGTACAGGCTGAGTCGAGAGAGGACCTGCAGTGCTTAAAACGTAAATTTAGAGAAACGTATAACCCCCCCCCAGACAAATGTTACAATAGAAAGGCATTTATTTTACACAAGGGATCAAAAGCCTGGCAAAACTTTTGCAGCATTTATAACTGACCTGAGAAATAAAGTTAAAACGTGCAGACTTGGTGATTTAAGGGATGAGGTGATAAAGGGCAAGCCTATGTGTGGTATAAAAGATGATGCCATGAAAAAGATTTTGCTTTGTGACAGTGATTTAACTTTGAATAAGACCACTGAGATTTGTCAAATATACCAGCTCACATAAAAGCACACATATATGCTTACAAATGAGAACAGCTCTAGAAGACACAGTGATAAAGCTCATTGTTGCTAGTATGCAGCACATGGTTAAAAGAAACAGGCCCAAGCACATGATAGCAACTGTAGCCCCTGCAGCACCCACTGGTAAACTCCAGAGCTTTCCAGCACATTCCAGAGTTCGCACAGCCTCAGTGAAGCATAAGAGTGACTCAGCAAACTCAAAGCATGGGCCCCAACCTAGTTTCATTGCCAGCTATCGTAATTGTGGTAGAAGTCATGAATCTAAAAGGGAAAAATGTTTAGCTTTTGGTCAGCAATGCCACAGATGCAATAAGGGGAATCATTTCAACAGATTTTTGCAAATCAAAAGTCCCACGATCTTTTATTAAAACAGAGCATTTTAATAAACGAGTTGATCACTTAGAAAGTTATGACATAGGGTCACAGGATACTCTTTATGTTGATGGTTTGTAAGTGCTTCATGAAACAGCCAATGCAGTAGATTTAAGGGCAAAGAATGAAGTATTTTGCACTTTTCGGATAAATGGCAAACCCATAGAGCTAAAAGTTGATACAGGCTCCAAGTGCAATGTTATATCAGCAGAAACATTTGCTAGAATGTGTCATGGTGAAAGGCTTGATTTGGCAAGGTGTGCAAAGCTTGTTGCTTATGGAGGTGAAGAAATTCAGATCGAAGGGTCAGTAGTGCTGTCATGCTACTCTGCTGGGAGAAGCTACAACTTATTATTTTATGTGGTCAAAAGATACATCCAGTCATTATTATGGCTCAGCGACAGTTTGAAAATGGGGCTGCTTTCATTTAATAAGGAAGTTCACCATGTTAGCTTAAAAGACCACTACTCTAATTTCGCCCAGTACATTTTTCTACCTATGCTAATATTTTCGAAGACAAACTAGGCAACCTTCCATTTGGCTATTCCATGAAGTTAGACCCAGAGGTCAGTCCAGTTATCAGGCCAGCACGACAAGTTCCAGTAGCCTTGCAGGACAGAGTCAAAGCCGAGTTAGATAAAATGGTGCGACACGGTGTGATTTGTCCAGTTGAAACTCTAACTGAGTGGGTATCTTCCATGGTGATACCTCATAAGTAAATCTCAGATGACATCAGAATATGTATTGACGCATGAGCACTAAAAAGACCTTATCATCCAATGCGCATAGTCGAGGAAGTTCCAGTCTTGATGCCAAATGCCATTGTTTTTTCATTCTTAGATGCAAAGAGTTCATTTTTGGCAAATTCAGCTTGACAAAAAAATCCTCATTGCTCACTACTTTCAGTACACTGGAAGGTACAGATTTTTGAGAAAACCATTTGGGATAAATTCTGCAAGTGAAAAATAAATTCAGCGTGAAATGGCGCAACTTTTTTGGGTATCCTTGTACTGTTATAGTAGACGACATACTAGTACGAGGTCATGATGAAGCTGAACATGACAGAAACCTCAGAAAGGTTCTGGAAAGGGCACGTCAAGTGAATCTTAAGCTCAATCTACAGAAATGCAAATTTAGGCTACAAGAAATTACTTATGTTGGTCATTTATTTACTAGTTCAGGCTTACTACTAGTGAACAGCCATTCTCGAGATGCCAGGTCCAGACAATGTTCAAGCCCTGCAATGTTTTCTTGGCATGGTCAACTACCTAGGCAAGTTCATTCCAGACTTGAGCCAACTCTCAGCACCACTCAGAGAGCTGACACATAAAGATGTATCCTAGCCTTGGTTAGAGCAGCACCAAAGAGCATTTTTTGTCTTGAAACAGAGAACTGTAATTCCACCAGCTCTCATATCCTATGATGTTCACAAACCAGTCACACTTTCGTGTGATGCTTCAAAATTTGGTCTTGGTGCAGTTATTCTACAAGAGGAAAAACCTGTTGCCTACGCATCGAGAACTCATACCCAAACTGAGATGCAGTATGCCCAGATAGAGAAAGAGTTTTTGGCAATTGTGTTTGCATGTTCAAAGTTCCATTATTATGTTTATGATAGACCTATCCAGATTGAAACAGTCCACCAACCTTTAGTCACTATCTTGAGAAAACCTATATATTCAGCTCCAGCCTGACTGCAATGTATGATGCTGAGATTGCAAAAGTATAATTTCAGTCTTGTCTACAAGAAAGGCAAACTTCTTTATCTTGCTGATAAATTATCCACATCACCTAGAAACACAACGGAACAGCATTAGAATGAGAACCTTGATTTTGAAGTCATGGAAGTGAGAACATTTTTTTCCACTTGTCTTAATAAGCTGAGAGATCACACAGCCACGGATCCAGTTTTACAAAGGTTCAACCACTTCATCATTCAAGAATGGCCATCAAACAATCTAGTTTACCTCAAAAAGTGCAACCTTATTTTCCATACAGAGATGATATTTTGTCTGACAATGGTTTCATTATGAAAGATCCAAAAGTAATTGTTCCAAAGTCTTTGCAACTAGAGTACATTACTATCTTACATTGTGGTCACCCAGGAATCAGTTCTACCAAAAGAAGGGCGAGAGGGCAAGTATTTTGGCCTTCTGTGTCACAAGACATTGAGGGAGGACTTTTATCTTGTTCTGTGTGTAATAGTACTAAGCCACATCAACAGATGGAATCACTTCAGCTAAACCAGATTCTGGAACTACCTTGGTTGACGGTAGCCTCCGACGTTTTCGAGTGGAATGGACAACATTATTTGGTGTTAGTAGACTCTTACTCCAATTGGTTCGAGATTGACCTACTTCCTAACCTAGCATCCAGTACTGTCATTGTAAGATGAAGCATAATTTTGCAGTGCATGGTAGCCCGCACAAAGTTATTTCTGACAATGGCATGCAGTTTAAAAGCCAACATTACAAAAGATTTGCTGAAGAATGGGACTTCATTTATGTCACAAGTAGTCCTAAGTGCCTGCAGTCAAATCGTTTGGCAGAACTTACAGTTCAAATGCAAAACAGTTATCAGAGAAGTCAAAATGAGATAATAGTGATGTTTTCCTGAATTTCTTGAATCTCAGAAATGTTCCTCATGATAAACAGCTTAGTTCACCTGCTCAGTGACTTCTGTTGAGACAAACCAGAACCACATTACCAATCAGTAGTCAATTGTTGGTCCATGTGTCAGGAACAGCAGATTAGTGAAAACCAATCTGTTGAAGAAGCGTTTAACCCAGAAGTCCTACTACGATAAAACCAATAAACTGCTCAATCCATTTCGAATAGGAGAAGTAGTAAGGATGCAAATGTCCAAAGGTTATGATCGGATTGGTGTCATGAAGAATATTTGCCCAGAACCGAGACTGTACATTATGGAATTACAAGGAGCAGCATTTAGGCAAAATCAGAAACATTTGAGACCAGTGCTCGAGCCTGTACCACAGCACATAGCCTGTGAGAAAGACTCTTTATCTCAGAGTGAGTTGTCTGATGTTCCAGTTCCAGAGAAAGTTCCAGAGGACATTCCCATTCATAGGTTTATAGGTGTGTACTAGGCTAATGGCCCTGGAGCTTTTACAAGCCTAGCCCATAGGATTACCCTGGCATTGTGCCACCCGACCTTAGTTCCCAGTGCCTCTGTCGAGTAGAGCTACTGGAGTGATCCCCGGGGTGAATTTTCTATTTGCCATCCACTCGTCAAGATTTCTCTTGATGAGTGGTTGAGAACTATTCCTGTGACGAATCCAAAAGTTTCCGATATGAGTTGTGCACCGCAGATGGTCCCTGTTGTTAAATTTGGTCCAAACTGTTATATTATGAGATATGGTCAAATGTCTAAACCTTGTGACAGATTTAAAGCAACTTCGACATGAACATTGCATTTTGTTTCCAGTGTATATAGTAATACATGCCTAGCTCTAATATTGTTTTTACAAAGGGCAATCTTTTTAAGAGGGAGGATGTAGCTCAATGTGTGTGTATGTATCTTTTAAGAAACTATCTAAGGGCTTGCACAAGTGTATAAATAATGAGCACATGCAAGCTAGACTGCCATTTTGTAGTAAGCTGTTGATATGTAAGCATGTATGTATGTAAGCTCTGTCTGTTAACTAGTTTGTTTGTACTTTATGATGATGCTATCCAACCTGATGTGTTTCTATGTATTAAAGCATCTAAACAAACCCCCCTGCCTGCTTGTCATATGCGTTAGAGAAGGACAAGTGATAGTAATACTTTACTAATTGAAGACTATTGTAAAGCATATAGATACCATCCTTACCGGGCTAGATAAGACTAGGGTGATGACAGCTGTCTTTCTGGAGCCAGGATCTGGAATGTAATGAGGGCTCTTAGATCCCTTCATTCTAGCAAATATGATTGTGATCTAATAGTGGTTAACGTGGGGGTGACCAGCCTTAGATGCTATAACCAGAGGGAAATGCAGAAGGATATAATTGATCTTGCTATGCATTCATGTGAGGCAGGAAAAACCCAGAATGGTGCCAAGATATAAAGACAAGCTTTAATAAATGGCTATGTAGTTAGTGTCATTCTAGGGGGATCCATTATGTGTCATGTTGAGATGAGATGACTGACAAGCCTTCTTGTTTTGCCAGGGATGGTCTGCACCTCTTTTTCATGTTTTCACATTCTAGCTAAAGCCTTTGCTGCTCCCATAGTGCCTTTTTAGGCAGAAACCATCTGATGGACATTCCAACAAAGAGAATTCTAATTTGGAACACATTAATGTGACTCTTAAAAACAATGCCTGAACTTGAGTATCTCCTGCAACTTGAACACATTCATGTATGTGTAGTTACAGAAGCATAGTTTCAGACAAATTAAAGCACTCTGTCTCTATTCTGGGATATAATGCCTATCACATCTTCAGACACACAAGCAGTTCTGGGGGAGTGTCTGTATTTGTCAAGTAAATCATCACCTTACGACAGATTTCTTGAGACACCACATTTGAACTCCTAGAGGTCCAAAGCATCACAAACAAGGCTGTCATTCAGCATTTTGATACTAAACCAATAGATTCATATCCCAATTTATCCCTTTCCTCTGGAGCAAACTTACACTAGTTGTCAAGCAAAGTAGCACCTTTACCACTTTCAGAAGGTAAACGTAGGGATGGACAGCCTCAAATTCTACTCAAAATAAAAACTAAAAAAAATAAAACACCATGGTGGCAGTTAGAAAGGAGCTACTGCATTTATTAACACAAACAAGTGATTAAAAACAATGACTTAGTGCTTTTGCCTTCATAAAAATGGGCATCTTCAGAGTCAAGTCAACAATGCATACCATCCATTTATATATATTTGTATGTGTATACGTAACTTCCTTCAGTTTACTAATTAATACATTCCTTCAAATTGAACACTTAGGTAACAAAGGTAATACCATTCAAAAAAGACAAATTTTGTAAAAACACACGCTAAAACAACTTTAAATACATAAACACATATATATTTAAACAGTATACTAGCATATAAATTATTAACTGCGGTGGTGGTACTGCGGTAGCATTGTCGCCTCACAGTATGACGTTGTCCTGTTCGATTCTCAGCTAAGGTGTCTTCTGTGTGGAGACATGCGTGAATGGGTGTACCTTCGTTGAAGGTTGTGCGTTAGGGTTGGCAACTCGGCAAGTAAAAATCTACTGCGAATCATTAGCGGACCGGAGTTCCCTTGTGGCAACCCCTAACCAGGAAAAGCTGAAAGACACAACTAGCATATAAATTATTGGTAAAATTATTTAACCATATACCTCTACAACCAAACAAATAACCTGTACATCACATAAATCATGGGAAATCTTTTCCATATCTAACCAATTGAGACTCTCCTCATACTTGTTTAGCCCTTTGTTTCAAAATACCTGAAATTGAAATACAAATTAATGCCAGGTTCACATCTAGCATTGAGCCTCAATTGCCACTTTGTTTCTTTCACCACGACTTCTATCTTTAGATCATCACCCCTTTCCTTAATGTTTACTTTGTCAGTTATAGAAAATATAAACCTTTTAAAATCGACAAATACTGTACTACGAACATACAGAGCACTACTTAATTTTTTTAATTTTTTGTGTCCCTAGTGTGCTTGGCAAACCTATCCCTTAATCTTCTGTTGGTTTTACCTACATAATATACCAGATAAGTTATGCAGGTTACTACATATACCACCATTTTAGTGTTGGAATTACACCTGCTCAGACATTGTAAAATCCTATTTTATATATATATATATATATATATATTATATATAATATATATATTTATATATATATATATATATATATATATATATATATATATATGTATATATAATATATATATACATATATATATATATATATATATATATATACACATATGAGTCATCATTAATAAACTTACAACAACTACACACACTGCATTTGTACATGATGGATCTATAGGCCTTAAGTTTCCTGTCATACTGAGTTTCTAAAATTTCTTTTATATTTCTCCCCTTACTATAGGCTACTTTGGGCTTAAAATCCAATTTTGTTTTTAATTCTAAATCAAAAACAAGATCCCAAAACATTAAGTTTTGAAATAATAAGGGTTGTATCGTAATTATATTGGCTGACCATTACATCACTCCCATGGGGATTTTGAACAATCTCAGTATCTGTATTCTCCAACATTTTCAAGATGGGGCAAAATCTGTTGTCCATTTCTTGACAACCTCATTCCTTATTTTCAATTGAAATCATAATGGGTAGCCCCTATCTTTAAACATTCCAATTAAAATGGCCATCTCTTCACCAAATTTATCATCTTCATTAACTAACCTTGACAGCCTTACCATTTGTCCTTTCATCACGCATTTTTTTTTGGTGTGGTGGGTGACAGCTATCAAACTGTAGGAGCGTATTGGAATAGGTCTTTTTCCTAAATATACTAGATGACAGCTCACCTGTGAAAACATCTTTTTTCAATAAAGTATCTACAAAATTTATTTCACTGGCATGCACCCTGTAAGTAAACTTAAGAAACTGGGTGGTGCTATTCAAATGTTCCTTAAATCCCTTTATCTTTTCTTGTTCACCAGACCACAATATCAATATCCAGAAAAAGAAGTGAATTCCGCTAAAGAACACTCAGCAGAACAAAAAACAATGTAAATATTGGAAGACCGTTGCACCACAGGTATTAGTATTTCATCTGAGTATTCAAAACTTGCTAAACAACCAAAATGGCAGAAAGACAGCTTCAGATCTGAAGAAGGCTTGAAGAATGCCGAAAGCGCTTGTCCGTTGTTTACATCAGAAGGTTTCTTCACTTTTATGTTCATTTTTTCTGTTTTTATGACATCCACATGTTTTAAAGCTGTGGAATTACAATGCCACTTGACTTTTACAACAGCAAAGCTCTATATTTCATATATTGTGGATTCAACATGGTAAAAGCCTGGTATTGAAGCTGTTATTTTGAAGCTGTCTTTCTGCCATTTTGGTTGTTTAGCAAGTTTTGAATACTCAGATGAAATACTAATACCTGTGGTGCAACTCTCTTCCAATATTTACAATATCAATATGTCATGTACAAATCTCAAAAAAAAAAAAATCTTGGACATGTAGGGGGAAGAAAAAACATGATGTTTTTGCCCACTCTGTCAGAACTAAATTTGCAAATATGGGAGCACATTTTGCACCCATAGCAACACTGGCAGTCTGGCAGAAAAATTCTCCTTCAGAAAAACAGAAAATTATTTCCCAATACCAATTCCATCAAGTCAACTAATAAATTCACTTTAACATCACTAATACCCTCACAGGCTACCAAGCTGTGGAAATAAAAATCCAAATCTATATCATGAGGCATATCTGAAAAGAGGTGACCATGTCCACTGCCAAAAACACAAATTCATGACCTATATTGATGCCCTTCAATAGTTCTAAATAATGCCATGATTCCCACAAAATACAAGCTTTATTTTGCAAAGCCACCTTTGAATAATAATCAGTATAGGCTGCTAGTGGTTCGGGCTTTGATCCACTAGCTGCCACAATTGGCCTGAAAGGTGGATAATACTGATTTGTGTGTATTTTAGGTATCCTGAACACAGCAAGAATATTGGGGCCTCAACTGTTAAATAATCTAACTCTGTTATTCCAATGGACGTTTGGCTGAAGGCAACAAGCAATAACAGGTCTATTTTGGCATATGCTCTATTGATCTCGTTCCTCGAAACCCTCTCATTAGGTGGAGGTATCATTAAGAATGTCATACATTTTACACATGTAATCAAACTGTGCCAATATTACCCCCCCCCCCCTTATCTGGTTTCATAATCCTGTAGTCCTTGTTTGTGTTCAACTCTTTTAAACATACTCTCTCTTCAAATGTTAAATTATCCTTGAAAATGGCATGAGAATCAACAGTCCTTCTAAATTCACTCTCACACATCTCCTCGAATGAATGAACCAAAGAGTTACGTGGGGGGAAGACAGCACTTTTATGCTTCAACACTTTATCACTACTGGATACGTCACACTGATTTGAAAAAAAAATAAAAGCAAATTTAATTGCCTTATAAATAATTTCATGTTAATCAACACCTTGGCTATATCAGTTTTAAACACAGGAACATAATTAGAACCTTTTCTTAATACATCAAAATGCACATGTTTGATATCAAGGTCACTTAAATTATATATTGTAAATCCTTGGAGACACATCACTTGCACAGCACAATATTCAGTTTCCAAACTAAGTTGTAATTGTTCATTACCCTGATTTTCTAATGATTGGATTGTGACCTCCCCTTCATTGTATGTATGTTGGGGGACCAACTGGTGATTTGATCCCATGGGGCTAGCCTGCCTTGATTTCTCAAGTGCTTGAAACACCTCAGTTGGGGTGAATGTTACAAAAAATTCTCCCATTCATTTATATTTGAAACATCAGTTCTATTTAAATTAACATCCACCCTTTGATTGTTTTCCCCAATCTCCGAACTTTCTCCTCTTCATATAATGGGAGGGGTGCATTTTATATCGACATAGTCTTTAGCATCTCTATGTAATTTGCTCTGTTTCTTGTCCAAGTTTTCCTTAATAAATTTATCTAAGTCACTAAAAATCTCGTGCTTTTGAGTAACACTCCGAAGTAATAAATCATTAGTAATACTATTATTCAAATCAATAATGTCATTTTTCAGTTTCATTAACTTACGTTCATTCTGACATTTGATAATGTTCACCAACTCAAGCCGAGTTCTATCAAGCAAGTCAGTGAGCTCCTGATACATTATAGACCCTCCTTCAGTGCCTCCCAGGTACTTCCAGATTCAGAGGCCTTTGGGAACTTGATTCACCGATAACAACTTAGCCAAAAACTCATTGCCAAGTTGCCGTGAATTCTTTCAGCCTCAAATTCTCCTCTGTCTCGTCTTGCCCTCTTTGAGGCTAGAGATCAATTTTGGGTATGGATTTTTAGCTAGGCCTGAAATGGATTGCTAACTGATTGCCTACTACTTACCTATGAACCTATAAGTCTGTATAATAAACTAGATACATGAATGTGTTTGAATTATGCCTGACTGAAACCCTAAGGATAAACTGTAAAAGGTAAGATAACCAGTAGATAACAACTGACAAGCTTATGAACAAATGTTCATACAGTGCTATAGATGCCTCATCTAGGCTGATGTTTATGGGACTGTCTTAAGGAAACATATGTAGTTGTGTACACACACTTGCACCGAAGGCACATCTCTTCAATACACCAGTTCACTGTAGATTATTTTTCTTGCCAGGTAACTGATGTATATTTGATTGAGAGAAAAATGGTAAAATTAGATTGTCAAAGAAATGTTTCATGTAGTCACACCATGGTTTCTCATATTTGTTCAACTAACTAGACATCTTTTTACAGGAAAAGGTATATTTATTTGTTCTACAGTTTCATTACCAAGGATTAACAGAAGAATAAGGAATCTTGGCAGGTCTCAAGTTTAAGAAACAAAGGAATTAGCAGATTTCCCCCCATTTATAACTGTTTCCACCATAGCAGCATACATCATTCATTATCCTTGGGAAATAGTGTAAAGCTTTTCTTTTCTTTTCAACTGAGAGAAGAATCCCTCAGGCAAGTAGGTTGTACAGGATATTAATGAAAGTTACATAAAATAATTTTTGTCAGCAACCTCAACCAGTTACAGTTCCACAAGCCCTCCCCATCAGGTTCAATGAGCATTGTCTTAAGTAAGTCAAGTCTTATTAAAACAGACAATGTAATATTTGAGATTCACTTAAAATGCCTATTTCAGACTTTTCTTTTTGGAAAAGGAGGAAATAATCACTAAGACAAGAGTTAGATTTATCATATCTGAACAAATACCTCTCACCAAAAATTGAAGATAACCTTAGAATAAGTACTACAGTTCATACAACCAGACTCACATATGGCAACATTTAATATATGTTTCCACATCCCAGTGCATCCCACTTTCAAGCCGTTCTTAATGAGAACAGATAACTAAATTGTAACTAGTCTAATATTACCTTCATTCCTTCCAGTCAATTACTTTTCTGAATTCATGTTTAAAAAGTTTCTGAAGTCTTTGAACTAGTTGCTAGATTAATTGATTGTGTTTGCATAAGTGGCTGGAAGTCAAATGTCTGTCATTAATAACTGTAATGCATTCATGTGAGTTTTCATGGCAGTTCAGTCAAAAGACAGTGTGTGCTTTAACTGCTCACCCAGTCATCCAGGGCATCACATTGTTTAACTAGCATGAGATATTTCTTCCAGGGATGAGATATGCTTTGGGTAGTACATTTGTTCCCCCATACTATTATTGGACTTATATGATTTCCAGAAATGCAGGAGATCGAAGAGGATGGTTTGGAAAGTAAGGGATAAATCTCCTTACAGGAGCCTATAAGACACAGAATAAAAGGACAGGGTTTTGAGTCCTTCCTCATAGCTCATGGTTTGTAGACCAACAAATGCCTTGGTTAGAAATCTCTAGAACCTGGTATATCTAGATAGGTACATCCCAAAAGAGGTATTCTGCTGTATAATATTTCTAATCAGAGCAGTGGATAAGGGGATGATAACCTCTTTTGGCCTGAGTGATATACCTTTAAGTATCAGTTATGCTAGATAAAATTGTTTCCCAAATGAGATAGTAGTGCACTTCTTTACATTTAATTTAACCTTGGTTAGAAACATCTAGAACTTTTCCAGTTACCTGATATATCTAGATAGGTACTTCCCAAAATAGGTATTCTACTGTATAATAGGTCTAATCAGAGCAGTGGATAAGGGTTTGATAACCTTTTCTGACCTGGGTGATATAACTTTAGATATCAGCTGTGCTAGATAAAAGTTATTTTCTTTTTTTCTCAATTGTTTTAATTGAAATTTTAAAAACAAAACAGTAATAATGATAAAAGAAATATTATAAAACAAATATACATGTCTAAAATAACAATAATAGACAACTAAAATAACTATTTACAATGGTGTCTACTATAAAACAATGCTTTTTAAACAGAAAAAGAATTGTGATACAAGCAATTGTTAGCTAATTATTAAAGTCTGTTTATCCAGCAGTTCTTTGAATTCACACCATATATTACATGAAGAGGTGATTCTATATTTTAATGTCTTGATCATAAGGTCAAGATGACAAACTTCAGTTGCCAAGTATACAAATTCCTTCATAGTAGGAGTAGTCTGATTCTTCCAGTTCTTGGTGATAACTTCTCTTGCTAATGTTAAGATACTCCATAAAAAAGGGTATTTTATTTTCGTGATGCAAGTGGGAAAAGGTGTATTAAATAAAATATGAGATTTGGTCAGCATAAATTTATCATTAAAACAAACTCTAAGAGATAATTTGTATTATCCCAATGTTTTACATTTTGTACAATTGTAACACATATGCTGCCAGTCAGCTTTAACATTTAGCTTACATCTCCAGCATCCTATGTCTTTATTATACAGCAATTCAGCAATTCAACTTTATGTGGTGTGATAAAGGTTCTGTGTAAGAACTTTCTAGAGAATATCCTCCTCTTTAGTAGTAGTTTGTTTTGAAGACTGGAGTATTAGCTTTTATCATCTTCACTTGGGGAGTTATTATTAACAAGTCTAAAATAATCCCAGTAGCTTTCTCTGTGACATAGGTTCATAGGTTCATAGGTAGGTACTAGGCTATCGGCCCAAGGGCCTACATAAGCCTAGCCAACAAGGTTTTCTGGCTTACACCACCCAAGAAAGTTATTTTCCTGTGCCAATGTTGAGCAGAGACACAAAAGTGATACCCGGGGTGTATTTCCTATTTCCCATCCACTCATCAAGATTTTTCTTGAAGAGTGCTAATGAAGAGCTTTACTTGACATAGATGGGTAGCCTGTTCCAGAGTATGGGAAGTCTCTGAGACAGGAATCTATCCCTCCAGCATGTCCTGTTTATTGTGGTGACAAGGTTTAGGTCCCTAGAGCATGTAGCTCGGAGGGACTGGGATTTGTTTAGGTGTAGCATATTCAACAGCTCTGGGTTTGACATAGCTTTATATGTTAGGCAGAGATCACCTCGGAGTAGGCGATATGCTGTGGAGTAAAGCTGGAGTTTTTTGAGACTGTCAGTGTAGGGCATTTGTTTGAGGCCAGTAATCCTCTTTGTGAGGTACTTCTGTGGCCTTTCCAGCTGCTGCAGATGTCTTGTGAGGTACATTCCAAAAGGGGCGTTGTACTCTATAATGGGTCTAATGAGTGACGAATAGAGGGGAACAATGACCTCTTTTTTACTGGATGAGAACCCTTTTATGATGAGGTGTGCCATGTAGAAGGACTTCCTGAGTACTGTGGCGACGTGACTATCAAAGGAGAGACTACTGTCCCCCTGGATCCCAAGGTCTCTTATTACACATTCAGTGTTAAGTAGATTGCTGCCTATGTGTTAGTTCATGGGTACAGAGTTTTTACCAAAGGAGATGACACTGCACTTTTTGGCATTGAGCTTGAGGCCATGGCTCTGACACCAGGCATCTGTCTCAGCGAGGCCCTTCTGTAGGATGTCCACATCATTTGGGAACTTGACTATGGCTCCTAGTTTGCAGTCAACCGTGAACTTCGTTAGCTAGAGGCCTTCTGTGTTAGCCTGTACTTCAGAGAAGTAGATACCAAACAGAAGAGGTCCCAGGACTGAACCCTGTGGTACTCCACTTGTCACTGCTTTGAGGTCAGATTTGGAGTCTGCAACTTTTACAGTGTGGGTTCTGTCAGTGAGCCAGTTGACAACCCATCTTGTGACTTAGAGATTTATACCTAGTTTATTGAGTTTAGCTATAATTCCAGAATGGGAGATGGTGTCGAAAGCCTTGGCGAGGTCAAGATAGGCTGTGTGAACCACCTTACCCTCATCTACGGCTTTGGTGACTGCCTCAAAGAAGTCGATCAGGTTCAAGAGGCATGATCTGCCTTTCACAAACCCGAACTAGGTGGGATCCAGAGTTTGGAGATTACCAATGTCTTTGTTTATGAGTTCCATGATGATACGTTCCATGGCCTTGCAGACCAGGCTCTTCAGGCTAATAGGGCGATAGATCCTGGGATTAGTGGTGTCTCCCACTTTGTGGAGTGGGATAACTGTTGCTGTGCACTATTCAGTGGGAACAAAGCCTGATGCAAGGCTATTATTGAACATGGTGCTTAGGTGGGGAGCTAGTTCGTTCTGAAGTTCGTATAAAACGCAGCCTGGGATGTTGTCTGGTCCCATGGATGTTGTGTTTTTGGCTTTAGTGAGTGCAGCTTTTACCTGCGTAGTTGTGATTACAGGGACTCTGCATTCTTCCTGTATAGATATGGGCCCTTTAGGGGTTGGGGGTTAAAGTTAGCACTGAACCTATCTGCCAGGATGTTGCAATATTAGTTGGTTCTGTAATTTTTGTGACGTTGTGCTGTAACTCAGAGCAGATCTGGGCGTTGCCATCAAGATTCTTGACATAGCTATAGAATGCTTTGTGGTTTCCTTAGAATTAGTGATGATTTTGTTTTCGTAGCTAGCTTTGGAGGATCTTATAAGGGATCTCAGCTTCTTACTGAGGCTGACCAGGGAGCTTCTCCACTCATGGGATTTTACTCTTTTGCAACAGTTTCTTCCTTCTGTTGTACAGTTTGTTTATGGCAGGGGACCACCAGATTGGCTTCCTTTGTTTGGAGGATAGCATCTTGGTTCTGTTTGGGATAGCATGATCCTTGCACTCATGTAAGTGCTTATAGAGTGCATTTGTGTAGGATTCAGCAGTTGTAACTGTATTGTTCATCTGCATGGGTGTCATGAAGTTCACCACTTCTGTCTTAAGAAGGATGAAGTTGGCTTTGGAGAAATTTTTTACCGTGTTTCCTTAATGGGGGGAGGGGGCAGGATGTGGATATCAAGGGTGATTAGCTTATGGTCGGATTGCACCAACAAGGAGTTGACTTCAGGTGTGGAACACCAGTCACTCATGTTGGTAATGACTAGGTCTAGGATATTGTTGCCCCTGGTGGGGGTGTGGATATGTTGATCCAGGGCACTGGAGTTTATGAATTCCAGAAAGCGTTGAGCTAAAGAGTTGGTACACAAGTAGATTTTCCCAGTTAATGGTGGGGTAGTTAAAGTCTCCCATTATTAGGGTGTTTGGTTGAACCCTAATGTTTTCCAGTACATAAAGAAAAGAGGAGTGTGAATCCTGGGGTATGGTGGGGGATCTGTAGCAAGCTACAATTTGGATTGTAGTTTTGCCCAGAGTTAGTTGCACTTGGATAACATCGGATGCATTATGCTGAGCAACTAGCCTGGAGGTGTGGATATCCTTAATGAATATGGACACACTTCCACCTTTGGTGTTTCGGTCCAGGTTACATGGCCAAAAAGTGTGGTATGAGTTATAGCCTGGTAGTGCAGGGGTGCTCTCTGGAGCCTTGAACCAGGTCATATTGTTGATTTCTTAAATACCTTATATATTTTATATAGAAGTCCCTTTTTTATTTTTATTTTTTTATTTATTTAACATTTGTTGACTGGGAAAGTCCGACTAGGTTCCACAGATCCTGTTTTCAGCAGAGGCCCGGGGAGAAATGCTCCAGAAAACTAAAAATTTATAAAACTATTTTATGATTACTATAAGAGCATTTCAGAAGGGAATTATTGATCCAGGCTGTAAGATCCCTAATTAAATTGTCATTTGGAGAAGAATATTAGACATGCTGTATTTTGATGGAAAGAAATGTTTCCCAAATGAGACAGTATTGCACCTCTTTGCATTTAATTTCAGTCAGTTTTCAGAGCTCCACTTTTTTTACAAGAGTAAGTTCCTGTTGTAAAAAGACAGTGCAGATGGAGAGTTGGCAACAATGGTGAGTTTTCAGTCTTCAGCAAACTTAGTTAACTAAAGGTCCTCATTTCCAATATGTAGATTAGAGAAGTCGATGCCAAAAAGGACATCTCCTAGTTCTGATCCCTGGGGGACACCCCTAGTTGTCCTCATACTTAAGATAAGGAGCCTGCCTCTCTGACAGTATGGGTTCCACTTTTTTGGCAGTTCACCGTGCAAGGGTTGAAATTTAAGGCACTTAGCTTATTAATGATACTGACACAAGGAATACTGCTGAATGCTTTGGCAGGATCTCGTTTCTTTCATTCACTTTTCTTTAAATGTATAATTGTACATATAGGCACATGACTGAAAAAAGAAAAAAAAGACACATTTTACATCTTACTAGTACACTTGCTGGAACATACTGTTTCACAGCTGTTGTGCAAGTAGGACTTGACCCCCCCCCCCCCTTCAAAAATATTAAGTTGTGAATCGGCAGCATAGCTTCTCAGCAGTGTTTGTGTTTATGTTTTTGCAGGCTAGACTCACAAAATCAGCTTTTAGTATGCCATGTCTTAGTACATTTAAGGAGAATTCCACCCTCCATGCCCCACCATACTACAGGACTATCCTTCCCACACATACTATCATTCCACATGCCTTCTTATCAGATATGTGCTAACTCTCCCACATGCTCTACAATTCCATGGGCCCTCTTATCAAACATGTGCTGCTCCTCCTACATACACTATCATTTCACATGCCTTCTTATCAGATGTGTATTACCCCTCCCACATACACCACCATTTCACAGGCCCTCTTACCAGGCATGTGCTACCCATCTCACATACATTACCATTCCACTGGCCCTCTTACCAGATATGTGCTACCCCCCACATACATTACCATTCCACATGTCCTCTTATCAGATATGTGCTACCCCTCCCATATACACTACAATTCCACGAGCCCTATCATCAGACATGGAGTACTCCTCCCACATACACTACCATTGCATGGGCCTTCTTTTCAGACATCTAATACCCCACCCAAATACACTGACTATTCTGCAGGCCCTCTTATCAGACATCTAATACCCCTCCTACTTAAACTACCATTCCACAGGCCCTCTTATCAGACATGTGCTACCCCTCCTGCATACACTACCATTTCACGAGCCCACTAATCAGATGTGCTACCCCTTCTACATACACTATCATTCCACATGCCCGCTTATCAGACATATGCTACCCCTCCCACATACACTTCCATTCTACGTGCCCTCATATCAGACATGTGCTACCACTCCCACATACACTACCATTCCACGGGCCCTTTTATCAGATGTGCTACCCCTCCCACATACACTCTCATTCCACATGCCCTCTTATCAGACATGTGCTACCCCCCTCACACACACATATATTACCATTCCACAGGCCCTCTTATCAGACATGGGCTACCCCTCCTACATACATTACCATTGCATGGGCCCTCTTATCAGACATCTGTTACCCCTCCCGAATACACTAACTTTTTCACAGGCCCTCTTATAGGACATGTGCTACCCCTCCCACATACACTACCATTCCTTGAGCCCTCTTATCAGATGTGCTACCCCTCCCACATACACTGTCATTCCACATGCCCTCTTATCAGGCATGTGCTACCCCTCCCACATACACTAGTATTCCATGTGTCCTCATATCTTCTGTTTAAGTGCATTTAACATTTTACATACCATCTGTCCAGTTCTTATTCTCTCATCCTTTCTCCATCCATATTGGCCCTTTTGAATGATTTGGTTTCCTTGTCCATGAGTCATTCTTGTATTCTTTTCTCAGGTTTAACATCCTTCTTCAACACACCCTAGACTCCATTATTTCATTTCAAACATAATAGAGCGAAAGACATTGAACCTGCTCTCGACAAAATCCCATTTGATAGTCCCACTAGTTCAGACAATCTATGTCCATGGTTTATTTACCACTCCAGATAAGTCCTTGTACTGCCCTTCAATTATGTATACAATCGCTGCTTTTCACAAAATACTATGCCAACCGTCTAGAAGTCAGTCATAGTAAAACCCTTACCCAAACAGCCAGAGCCTTCCAAAGCCTCTCACTACTGTCAGGTATCTTCCCATTCTAGGTAAAATTCTTGAAAGAATACTTATTTATTTATTAATTTATTTATTTAATTTAATTTTATTTTAATTTGTTAACTTGGGTAGTAGAACACTCTTCTCTGTTGACTGTTTACAGGTTCTACACAGTAAATATAAAAAAAAAAACAAATTTGTATTACACGATTTAACAAAATAATGGAGAAGCAAAATATATGTAGTATACATCAAAGAAGCATTATATAACAGTATAAACTATACTAAGAGATCAACACTATACATATAAATAAAATAAAACAAAAGCAATCATCATATGTACAGAGATGAGGAATTTCGTCTGAAAAGAAAATAAGCAGGAAGTCAAGAGAACCATCATCGAAGACAAGTGTGGTAAGTAAGGAGAAAATAGATAAGTAAAGCAAGGGGTAAGGATCTAGATGCTTTGTACAATTCATGTTGTTAACTGAAAGATGAGGGGAAGTATAAAGTTTAGGTGTCGGTTGAATACTCGGAAACGTATGTAACTAATTTACAACCAACTTTCTCAGTACATAGATGAATGCTACTTCCTTTCCACAAAATAACACGGATTATGAACTTATCTTAGTACTGCCACAATACTCTGCACTCTCTCAGATGAACAACAGTTGAACATGGATGTAGGTATAACTGCTGTTAGCTCTGTAGACTCAGCATGGACTTTTGACCTTGTGGATCACTTTATTCTTGCAAACAATATGCATGGAAATGGTATTAGCTCTGATATTTCTCCCTGGTTCCAAAACTGTCCTATCATTGCGTTATGATCAAAACAGGATCATCTATCAAGGATCTATACTTGCCCCTTAATTATTTTCTGTACATCATCTACCCCATTTTGCTCTTTTACTCTATTGTTGATCATCATCATCATCATCATCATCATCATCTTTCGGCTTTTCCCGTTAGGGGTCGTCACAGTGGATCATCTCTTTCCATTTCTTCCTATCCTCTGCATCTTGCTCTGTCACACCAACCGTCTGCATGTCCTCTCTCACCACGTCCATAAACCTTATCTTAGGCCTTCCTCTTTTCCTCTTACCTGGCAGCTCCATCCTTAGCATCTTTTTCCCAATATACCCATCATCCCTCCTCAGCACATGTCCAAACCAACGCAATCTTGTCTCTCTTGCTTTGTCTCCAAACTGTCCAGCATGAGCTGACCCTCTAATATACTGATTCCTAATCCAATCCATCCTAGTCACACCGAGTGTAAATCTTAACATCTTTAACTCTGCCACATCCAGCTCTGACTCCTGCCTTTTTGTCAATGCTACTGTCTCCAATCCATATAACATAGCTGGTCTCACTACCCTCTTGTAGACCTTCCCTTTCACTCTTACTGGTACCCGTCTGTCACAAATCACTCCTGACACTCTTCTCCACCCATTCCACCCTGCCTGTACTCTCTTCTTCACCTCTCTTCCACATTCATCATTACTCTGAACTGTTGATCCCAAGTACTTAAACTCGTCCACCTTTACCAACTCTACTCCCTGCATCTTCACCATTCCTCTACCCTCCCTCTCATTTACACACATATATTCTGTCTTAGCCCTGCTGACCTTCATTCCTCTGCTCTCTAGAGCATATCTCCACCTCTCCAGAGTCTCCTCAACCTGATTCCTACTCTCACTACAGATCACAATGTCATCTGCAAACATCATAGTCCACGGGGCCTCCTGTCTGATCTCATCTGTCAACCTGTCCATCACCACTTCAAATAAGAAAGGACTCAGAGCTGATCCTTGATGTAATCCCACCTCCACCTTAAATGGATCTGTCACTCCCACTGCAGTCCTCACCACTGTCACACTACCCTCGTACATATCCTGTAGCACTCTTACATACTTCTCTGCCATTCCCGACTTCCTCATACAATACCACAACTCTTCTCTAGGCACCCTGTCATATGCTTTCTCCAAGTCTACAAAGACACAATGCAACTCCTTCTGACCTTCTCTGTATTTCTCCAGTAACACTCTCAGAGCAAACATTGCATCTGTAGTGCTCTTTCCTGACATGAAACCATACTGCTGATCACTAGTCATCACCTCCCTTCTTAACCTAGCTTCTACTACTCTTTCCCCTAACTTCAAGCTGTGACTGATCAAGTTTATCCCTCTGTAGTTACTGCAGCTCTGCACATCACCCTTATTCTTAAAGATAGGTATCAAAACACTTTTTCTCCACTCCTCAGGCATCTTCTGACTTTCCAAAATTTCATTAAACAATCTAGTTAAAAATTCCACTGCCATTTCTCCTAAGCACTTCCATGCTTCCATTGGTATGTCATCTGGGCCAACAGCCTTTCCATTCTTCATCCTCTTCATAGCTGTCCGTACTTCCTCCTTGCTAGTCTGTTTCACTTCCTGATTCACTATCCCCACATCATCCAACCTTCTCTCTCTCTCTCTCTCTCATTCTCTTCATTCATCAGCCTCTCAAAATACTCTTTCCATCTACTCAACACACTCTCTTCTCTTGTGAGTACCTTTCCCTCACTATCCCTTATTACCCTTACTTGCTGCACATCTTTCCGAGCTCTGTCCCTCTGTCTAGCCAATCGGTACAGGTCTTTTTCTCCCTCTTTAGTGTCCAGTCTCTCATACAACTCTCCATACGCCTTATCCTTAGCTTTCGCCACCTCTCTCTTTGCCATGCGCCTCATCTCCTTATACTCATGTCTACTTTCTTCATCTCTTTGACAATCCCACTTCTTCTTCGCCAGCCTCTTCCTCTGTATACTCTCCTGTACTTCCTCATTCCACCACCAGGTCTCCTTGTCCTCCTTCCTCTGTCCAGATGTCACACCAAACACCTTTCTAGCAGTCTCCCTTGCTAGTTCTGCTGTAGTTACCCAGTTATTCGGTAACTCTCCACTGCCTCCCAGTGCCTGTCTTAACTCTTCCCTAAACTCCACTTCACAATCACCCTTTTTTAACTTCCACCATTTAATCCTTGGCACTGCTTTCACACTCCTCCTCCTCCACTTCTTGATCACCAACGTCATCCTACAGACCACCATTCTATGCTGCTTAACTACACTTTCCCCTGCCACCATTTTACAGTCTCCAATCTCCTTCAGACTGGCCCTCCTACATAGGATATAATCCACCTGTGTGCATCTTCCTCCACTCTTGTACGTCACCCTATGCTCCTCCCTCTTCTTAAAATACATATTCACTACAGCCATGTCCATCCTTTTCGCAAAATCCACAATCATCTGACCTTCCGCATTCCTCTCCTTAACACCATACCTACCCATCACTTCCTCATCCCCTCTGTTCACTTCACCAACATGCCCATTAAAGTCTGCTCCAATCACTAGTCTCTCACCCTTGGGTACACTCACCACAACTTCATCCAACTCACTCCAAAATTTCTCTTTCTCATCCATCGCACACCCAACTTGTGGAGCATATACACTAACAACATTCATCATTACACCATCAATTTCGAGCTTCATAAACATCACTCTGTCAGACACTCTCTTCACGTCTAAAACACTCTTGGCATATTGTTCCTTTAGTATAACCCCTACCCCATTTCTCCTGCCATCCACACCATGATAGAACAATTTGAACCCTTTTCCTAAACACCTAGCCTTACTTCCCTTCCATCTGGTCTCTTGCACGCACAATATATCAACCTTCCTTCTCTCCCTCATATCAGCTAGCTCTCTTCCTATTCCAGTCATACTGCCAACATTCAAAGTTCCTACCCTCACTGCTACACTCCTAACCTTCGTCCTATCTTCCTGCCTTCGTGCATGCCTTTGCCCTCCTCTTCTCCTTCGGCCAACAGTAGCCCAATTTCCGCCAGCACCCTGTTGGCTAACAGTACTGGTGGCGGTCATTGTTAACCCGGGCCTCGACCGAATCGGTATGTAATTATGAAAAGTTCTCCACATCAGTAATTTTTGGCAGAGGTTTTACGCCGGATGCCCTTCCTGAAGCAACCCTCCCCATTTATCCGGGCTTGGGACCGGCACAAAGAAATGCACTGGCTTGTGCATCCCCAGTGGCTGGTTGATGATGTGGTAATATTGCATTCTAATCACTCTGTTCTCACACTACAACAAGACCTACAAGTTAGACCTTCAGTTACTCATACAGTGGATCAGCAACAACAATAAAAACAACTCTTTAACTCATCCACTAAGATATACTCCCTAGAACTAATCTGAAACTGTCTAAAACTGCCAGCTCACTTCAATTAATGGACTATAATGTCACCTCACAGTATGATGCTCTCTGGTTCAGTTCTCAGCTAGAGCGTCTTCTGCGTGGAGACATGCGTGAATGGGCGTACCTTCGTTGAAGGGTGTGCGTTAGGCCTGGCAAGCCGGTACGTAAAAATCAACTGCCAATCATTAGCGGACCGGAGTTCCGCTGTGGCGACCCCTAACCGGGAAAAGCCGAAAGACAAAAAGAATGACAGACCAGTAGAAAAATATTTCTTCTTTGTGTATCTTGGAATCTGGTTTCACACACCATTTAATTTTATGTTGCAATGTAGAAAATACAGGGAAAAATATAACTCCCTCTTCTGATCCAGAAAAGTTCCCTCTTGTGCTGTCTCTCATAGCAAGAGTAGCCATGTGAAAATGTGTACTGCCCTTTTAACTGTAATACAGCCTTCCCCAATTGATACAGTCTCCAACAGGAGCAGCTCAACCAGTCAAACCGTTGCCAGTAAAATATGCAGATTTATCACTCTATGTCCAACATATGAATAATTAATGTAGAAGACTAAAGCTCCAATTTATTTATGAGCTGCTTCCTTTGGCAAAGGTGCAGGGTTTGAATCTTTTCACCTTCAATTTAGGGAGGATGGCTTCACATAATGGTTAAAGTCATTACCTCACAGAGGTACAGTGTTAGACTCTTATGTCTGGTCAATGGCTAGACTTGTAATAGTTTGCAAACTGATAGCCTAGTATTTACCTATGAACTATGAACTACTGTAAAACCATTGAAAAGGCAAATGGCTATCCATCAGACAAAGAACTGGCCATCTGCTCAGTTCTCAAATATTAAAACTTTTAAATGCTCAGGCCTTTTCACCCTTAGCTTCTAAAATCACAAGATAATTACCATTCTACAGTCTCAGAGGTCAAGCATACACACACACACATACACACCATCACACCACACACCACACACACACACACACACACACACACACACACACACACACACACACACACACACACACACACACACACACACAGAAGATCTCTTCTACAAACCTGAAATCCAAACTGCAGTCCACCAACCACTGCTTCTCAATTTTATAGTTTCATAGTTTAGTACTAGGCTATCTGCCCTGGGGCATTTGTAAGCCTAGCCTTAAAGATGTGGCTTTCACCACCCCATGTAGTGGCACTAAGGTGTACAGAATAAATTTAGAATACTGTGCCTTTGTCTAGTAGTGACACATTGAAGACCCCCTTACTTATTAAAATTAGTTTACTGGGCCTCTGTCAAGTAGCGACACAGGGGTGACCCCCGGGGTAAACCTACGATCTCCCATCCACTCGTCAAGATTTCTCTTGAAGAGAGTCAGTGAGGGGCTCTGCCTAACATAAACTGGGATTCTGTTCCAGAGTATGGGAAGCCTCTGAGTTATGAATCTGTCCCTCCAGCATGTTCTATTCATATTTGTACTGAGGTTTAAATCTTTGGCTCTCGTGGTTCTAATGGATTTGGATTTTTTGAGATGGAGCATGTCCATCAATTCCTGGTTGGACATGGCCTTGTATGTCAGGCACAGATCACCTCTGAGCAGGCGGTATGCTACTGAATAGAGCTGGAGTTTCTTTAGCCTGGTAGCATATGACATATGTTGGAGACCCTTGATCCTCTTGGTGAGGTACTTCTGGGATCACTCCAGCTGTTGTAAGTGCCGGGTGAGGTACATACCAAATGGGGCATTGTACTCAATCATGGGCCTGATAAGGGAGGAGTATAGGGGTACGATGACCTCCTTTGATCTGGATGTGAACCCCTTCATGATAAGGTGGGCAAGGTAGAAAGTCTTTCTAACCACTTTGGCAATGTGGGTGTCAAATGAGAGGTCACTATCAACTTGGGTCCCCAGGTCTCTGATTACTTTTTCCATACTCAGTGGGTTACTGTCTATGTGATAATTTGTGGGTACTTTGTTTTTCCCAAAGGGAATGACTATACATTTCTTGGCATTCAGTTTAAGGCCATGATTCCGGCACCAGATGTCCATTTCGGTGAAGCCTTTCTGTAGGATGTATGTGTCAGCTGGTGTATAGACTATGGCGCCTAGTTTGCAGTCATCTGCGAACTTTGCCAGCCACAACCCTCCCATGTTTGCTTTCACATCTGAGAAGTAAATGCCGAACAAGAGGGGTCCCAGGACAGAGCCCTGTGGGACACCACTTGTGACTGGCTTTGAGTCTGACATGGCTCCCGCAATTTTGACTTTATGGGTTCTGTTCTTTAGCCAGTTTGCAACCCATCTTGTGACATATGGATTTACATTTAAGCTGTTTAGCTTGTCTATGATGCCTGAGTGGGGTATTGTGTCGAAGGCTTTAGCCAAGTCCAGGTAGGCTGTATGGACTGCCTTGCCCTCATCAATGGCTCTAGTGACTGTTTCAAAAAAGTCAACCAGGTTCAAAAGGCAGGATCTGCCCTTTACAAAGCCGAACTGGGTGGGATCGAGTGTCTGTAGGTCCCCAATGTCGTTGTTTATGAGTTCCATAATAATTCTTTCCATAGCTTTGCAGACCAGGCTGGTTAAGCTTATGGGGCGGTAGTTCCCAGGGTCTGTAGTGGAGCCTCCCTTGTGGAGTGGAACCACTGTTGCTGTACGCCAGTGTTCAGGTACATATCCTGTAGTAAGGCTAAGTTTAAATAGCATTTTTATATGCGGGTTTAGCTCCTCTTGGAGTTCACGTATCACGCAGCTGGGGATACCATCAGGTCCCATTGATGCTGTGTTTTTTGCTTTGCTGAGGGCGGTTCTCACCTGGACATCAGAGATGACAGGGAGGTTACATTCAGCTGGAATAAGTATTTCTTCTTTTGGAGGTGAGGGAGGGGAGAAATTTGCACTGAACCTGTCTGCCAGAATGTTGGCAATATCTGTGGGTTTGGTAAATTTTTTGTCGTTGTGTACTAACTCTGAGCATATCTGAGGGTTTCCGCCCAGGTTTCTAACATAACTGAAGAATGCCTTGTGGTTATCTTTAGTGTCCTTGGCGATTTTTCTCTCAAAGTTGGCCTTGGATGTTTTTATGAGAGAACGTAGCTTTCTACTAGTGCTGATCAGAGATGCCTTCCCTTTATGGGATTTTGCTCTGTCTTGCAGTAACTTTCTTCTTTTTTTATACAATTTGTTTATGGCTAGGGTCCACCAGACTGGACACTTTCCTTTGGTGGAGAGGGTCTTGGTTTTATTTGGGATTGCATGATCCATGCATTCTTGGAGATGTCCGTAGAAAGCATTTGTGTAGGATTCAGCATTGTGGGATGTGGTTTCCATTGGCCCTGTGGGCTTAAATGATACCATCTCAGTCTTAAGAAGTGTAAAGACTGCTTTTGAGAAGTTTCTCACTGTAGTCTTTTGTGCTGGGGGTGGAGGTGGTAAATGTATATCCAGGGTGATTAGTTTGTGGTCATATCTCACCAGTGAGGGGAATACTTCCGGTGTGGAGCATTTTGTCCCCATGTTTGTGATGATCAGGTCTAGTATATTATCCCCCCTTGTGGGAGAGGTGACTAGCTGTTCCATTGCATTTGAGTTTATGAATTCCAGGAACCTTTGGGCTAGGGTGTTAGGGCTAGAATAGTGCACCCAGTCTATGTTAGGGTAGTTGAAGTCTCCCAATATGATGGTATTTGGTGAGACATTCATATCTTCCAATGTCTTCAGGAAGGCTGAGTGGGGTTCTTGAGATTGAGAGGGTGGTCTGTAACATGCAACCAGTTGTATAGCAGTTTTGCCTATGGTTAGCTGCACCTGGATGGTCTCCGATGCTTCATGAGTTGCCACTAATCTGGAGGTGTGGGTATCCTTGATGAATATGGACACTCCCCTCCTTTGTGGTTCGCCCGGTTTTGGGGCGAAAAGCATGACAGGAGGTAAAGCCTGGTAGTGCTGGGGTGCTCTCAGGAGCCTTGAACCAGGTCTCAGTTACTGCGCAGACATCGATGTTCTCCATACTGAGGAGTGCTTCGAGAGCCTGCATCTTGAGATTTAGACTTCTGGTGTTGAGCAGCATTACCCTTAATTTTTTTCCATTTTTGTTTTCTAAGGAGGTGGGTTCGTCTTTTGAGCCTTGCCTAAAAAAGGCACTATGGGGGTGGCAAGAGCCTTAGCCAATATCCGGAAGCCCAGTGGTGACAGGTGCAAGCTGTCCCTTGCGAAGCAGCGTGGCTTGTCCAGCATGTCATCCCAAGCAGACAGACATTGGATCCCCCTAGAATGACACCAGTAATTGAGCCAATTATTAAAGCTGATCATCTTGTCTTTGTATTGTGGCATCATTCTTGGTCAGGGCAAGATGCTGCTCAGGGTTAGGGTCATACCAGCCTGGGCTACATAATCAGAGAGCTCCTCTATGTCTCTTTTCATGTAGTCCAAGGAGGTACATCTCAGGTAATTCACGCCAGCATGGATAATGACGGAGTCATATTTGTACGTGCTTTTGAGTGACCTGAGTGTGTGTGTTATATGGCGGATCCTAGCCCCCAATAGGCAGCTTACCATTACCCTCTCCTTGCTCAGCCTGGTAAGTGGAATGTCAGTGTGTCTGACTATAGAGTCACCTATCACTAGTGTATCAGGCATAGTGTTTGACCTTAAGGGCTGTGATTTATTGACACACCGATTTATTGAAGTATGTGTTGCATGTGTTATGTTTTGAGGTGGTGGATTTTTGGGTGTCTGCTTTGGGAGCCTCTGTTGTTTTGGTAAGTTTTTTAATAGAGCCTCCAGTATGTTTTTGTGTTATTATGTGTTTGATTTGCAGTTGGGGTAGGTCTATGTGTGACTGGGTTTGTTGTGTGTGTGGTTACCTTCTCCTCCTGTCTGGTCTTGCCAGTCCTGAGCTGAGAGAGTTCAACCTCCAGTTTGGCTATATAGTTACATCTCTCACATGTATTTGTGTTTGTTGGGAGGAGGAGAGGGTTGTCTGTGTACATGAGACAATTATAGCATTGTCTCAAGATTCCCAGATTAACCAGCTGAACAGGAGAAGATGCTAGCAATCTACCACTCGACATGCTAGAATATTATAAGAGAGTGCTGTGCCTTTAAGGGAAGTGGTTGGGGTGGTAGGTGGATGTAGTGCTACTTAAGTTTGAGAGTGCTTACTTAGAAGAGAAGCTTTGAGAACAAGTGCTAGGCTTATAATATAATGAGTAGACTGGTTAATCTAAGAGTAGAGCTTTCTAAGGGAAAATTTGAAGAGCAAACTTGGCGGAGCCAGAAAAAGTTTAACCATGTTTAACCAGCGCTGCGCTATGCGCACAATCGTGCAAAGCCACGCAAATGCGGATTTTAAACAGGGAACTTCAAAAGAGCTAGAAATGGTCCAAAACAATCAATTACTACAGCTCTTGTGCTGAGGTCACTCCTTCAGGGACAGATAGGCTGCTCAAGGCTCCCCACTCCCACTGGTGAGCAAAGAAACTTCCTTCTGTCCAAGTAAGGTAATGGACAACACAGGAACTACACCACAGCCCAGAATACAGCAGAGCCTGTAAACTGGTCTAAACTAGTCGAGGAGAGGCGGGAAAACAAGGATAATTTTTTTGTTTTTTTTGTTTTTCAGATAGAAAGCACACAGAAATACAGAAGGCAGTAAGAAATCAGTTACACAGGCTAGCACACTTTAGTGGGCAGCCTCAACAGTTAAATTAAACAAACAAACAACAGATTTTCGACCAATTTTCTACCAGGTAAAATTTTAAGTGCAGATACTATATAATGCAGCAAACAGTTAAAAAAACAGTACAAGCTTGTTCAAAAT
This sequence comes from Protopterus annectens, assembly GCF_019279795.1. NCBI lineage: Eukaryota > Metazoa > Chordata > Ceratodontiformes > Protopteridae > Protopterus > Protopterus annectens. The sequence goes on along the minus strand of NC_056739.1, from coordinate 780,419,892 downwards.
AAGCAAGAGAAGGTATTCCAAGTAAAAAAACAGAAAAAATACTTAAATCAGGAAAGTAGTCGCTTTTCTCAGTTCTCTGTAGCTAGGACCACTCTGCAGGACCACGTGGAGCTGTCTCTGAGTAGTATAGCTAGAAAAAAATGCTCCAGTTTTTGGGGATCTCTTTCTGAAGGACATATTGACCCCGATTACCATGTCTAACTAAAAGTTTACCTTTAGAAAAGGCAAACTTCAGCTGACTTCCTGCAGGCCTTATAAACTAACTGGTGCTGCCTGCAATGTAAAGTCATCTGGACTTCATCCAAGCTAGGTCTTCTCCAAGTGCCATTTGACTCATACTGTGAATTGTTTCTACAACTGTATCTGTGTTTATATCATTTGTATATATTTTATATCGCATTCACCGTATATGCTATCATTTGTATATATTGTATATCACATTCACCGTATATGCTTTTACAGTGCTTTTTTTTTGACATATGCTGCTTTTTTAATCTCTTTTTTTTACTTTATTTCTTTAGGCAGAGATTTAAATGTGCTGTTGTGATCAGTGCTCTACCCCAGTTAATAAACTCAGATAAATAAGTAAACATACAAACTCGTAGACATTGCGTCTTTGCTTCTGGAATTTATCCCCTGAAGACACACCCCAGCATTCTATCTACTTTTGCTACTGCCCTCTCACTGTGCTCCTGATGTCCAGTCCAGGTATGATCAACAACTCCAGGTCCTCAGGTCCTTTTGTTTCTGTGTTTGATCAGTTCCAACCCCCCTCTCCCGCTGATACCTCTCACCAGGGTTATTAGGCCTAAGTACAGTACTCTGCATTTGCCTGGAGTGAATCACAGCTGCCATCTTTCAACCCACTTGGTCAACCCCTCCAGATCCTTCTTTAGATAACTCCTGTCATCCTGCACTGCTGCCCCTCTTATTTTGTCTTCTGCATGGAGTCTGATGCATAGTTGGACCAAAACCAGTTGTAGTATACAAAAAGACCCCCTGTTTTAAAATGATTCTAGAAAGAACAGTGACAACTAAACAGGTAGGGAAAATGGTAAAATATGGAAATTGTAATCTATGCAAATACATGTTCGAAGGGTCCTCAGTTTTAGTCAGTGGGTTTGGTGAGATCCATCTTAACCGTAGATTCTTATGTAGTAGTAAGGAAGTGGTTTATCTGGCATTATGTAATTTATGTCCCGCATTTTATATCGGGAAAACAAAAAGAACTATCAGGCAAAGGGTTTATGAACATTATTATGATATCTGGAAGGGGGACGAGTACAATGCCTTGGCAAGACATATTAAATTGTACCCGAAGCACTTGTTCAAATTTTGTGTAATCGATCAGGTGAAACTGGGAGATTTAGGGGGCCCTATTGATGATTATTTAGAGTATCTTGAGTTGAAATGGCAACTAAAAAAAATAAGTTATGTCTTACCATAATGTTCCATCTGTATTGTTGATCCTTTTTCAGTCATTACCCATGGGTATCGATTCCGACCTCTGAACCAAGCCGGCCATTTTCCAAGCTCGCGTCAGCTTCAAACTCTCAAGCTAAACTCTTACCCACAGTCCCCCTCTCCCTGTTACCTCAGATTGAGTTTGCAAGTCAAAAGAAGGTAGAGGCTACCTCTGGTAAATAACCTAAGAGAACTGGATGGTGAGACCCACTAGAAACAACAGGAGGGGGAAGAAGGGAGGGTCGTAATGACTGAACGAGGATGAACAATATATATGGAACATTATAGTAAGACATAACTTCTTTATCTGATATTGTTCATAGGTTCATAGGTAGATACTAGGCTATCGGCCCTAGGGCCCATACAAACCTAGCCAAAAAATGTACCCTGGCTTTCGCCACCCAAGAAATTTATTTTCCTGTGCCCCTGTTGAGCAGAGCCACAGAAGTGATCCCCGGGGTGAATTTCCCATTTCCCATCCAATCATCAAGATTTTTCTTGAAGAGTGCTAATGAGGAGCTCTGTTTGACATAGATAGGTAGTCTGTTCCAGAGTATGGGAAATCTCTGGGACAATCCCTCCAGCATGTTCTGTTTATTGTGGTGACAAGGTTTAGGTCCCTAGAGAGTGTAGCTTGGAGGGATTGGGATTTCTTTAAGTGGAGCATGTCCAACAGCTCTGGGTTTGACATAGCTTTGTATGTTTGGCAGAGATCGCCCCTGAGTAGGCGATATGCGATGGAGTAAAGCTGTAGTTTTTTGAGACAGTCTGCATAGGGCATCTGTTTGAGGCCAGTAATCCTCTTTGTGAGTTATTTCTGTGGTCTTTCCAGTTGTTGTAGATGTCTTGTGAGGTACATACCAAAAGGGGCATTGTACTCTATAATGGGTCTAATGAGTGATGAGTAGAGGGGAACAATGACCTCTTTTTTCTCGATGAGAATCCTTTTGTGATGAGATGAGTCACGTAGAAGGATTTCCTGACCACTGTGGTGATGTGATTATCAAAGAAGAGACTACTGTCTACCTGTGTCCCAAGGTCTCTTATCACATTTTCTGCATTAAGTAGACTACCAGCTATGTGGTAGTTCATGGGTACAGAGTTTTTACCAAAGGGGATGACAATACACTTATTGGCATTGAGCTTCAGGCCATGGCTTTGACACCAGGTATCTGTCTCAGTGAGGCCCTTTTGTAGTTTGTCCACATCATTAGGAGTTTCGATTATGGCTCCTAGTTTGCAGTCATCTGCAAACTTTGTTAGCCAAAGACCTTCTGTGTTGGCCTGCACTTCAGAGAAGTAGATACCAAACAGAAGAGGACCCAGGACTGAACCCTGTGGTACTTCACTTGTCACTGGTCTGATGTCGGACTTGGAATTCGCTACTTTCACAGTGTGGGTTCTGTCCATGAGCCAGTTGGCAACCCATCTTGTGACATAGGGATTTATACCTAGTTTAGTGAGCTTATCTATAATTCCAGAGTGGGGGATGGTGTTGAAAGCCTTGGCAAAATCTAGATAAGCTGTGTGAACCATTTTACCCTCATGTATGGCTTTGGTGACTGCTTCAAAGAAGTCAGTCAGATTTAGGTGACAAGATCTGCCCTTTACAAATCCAAACTGGGTAGGGTCCAGAGTTTGGAGATTACCAATGTCTTTGTGTATGAGTTCCATGATGATACGTTCCATGGTCTTACAGACCAGGCTCGTCAGGCTAATGGGGTGGTAGTTCCCGAGGTCGGTCGTGGCTCCCCCTTTGTGGAGTGGGATAACCGTCACGATGCACCATTCAGTGGGTACAAAGCCTGAGGTGAGGCTATGACTGAATATGGTACTTAGGTATGGTGCCAGTTCATTTTGAAGTTCGTGTAGAACGCAGCCTGGGATATTGTCAGGTCCCATTTAAAGACATTATAGTAAGAATCCTATTCTTGAGGAATTATTCCCACCTTTTATGTATAACAGCTTTTTTGTTAAATGTCTAGTTTCAGCTTTTGTGTTACATGCATGCTCTGTTTGGCAGGTTAATCTTTCATACAATTGTTTTTTGTCATCTCCATTTAAGCCTATGTCACATCTTGCAGAGCTTTTTGTTTTTTGAAAACCCTCAAATAAAAATACACACACACACCCAAAATACCCTTCCTAATATCTACTAATAAGGCATAAAACTGTGTAGATCTTTAAATATTGAAGTTTTACCCCCAGTAGAAACAAAAGTTCCAACCTGACAGCCACACATACACACAGACTCGACCTAAACAGAAAGGAGGACTGTCCATGCTAAGATGCATAGTAGAGCCTGTGATTCTATTAAGTGCTGTCTGGTTTTGCCTTATCTTTATAGCTCTCCCAGCTGGAAAAACATTTGATTGCTTTCATAAAATGTTTTCTTCAAGCCATTTCTTTTTATCAGACTGTCTGCTAGTGACATAAGAACCAGATACAGGACTGTTTACTAGAAAAAAGACCGTATAATATTCAATATTTGTTTTTATTTACTTGCTATCTGTTAAAATGTGTTACTATATAAAGCTAAAGGCCTTAACAAAGTCATTCACCTATGCAAGAATGAGAAAGGCATACTAATGTTTCTTGTGACATGCTCTTTTAACTAGACCCCCTTTTTTGTTTACATTGCAGTGCCTACATTTCTTAAAACCGAACAAAGAAAAAGAGAGAAGGGAGAAAAAGAAAAAGAGAGAAGGGAGAAAAAAAAAACAAAAATAATAAACAGAAGCATCTGTTTACGTTAGTATCCCCATTACACTTAAAAATAACTGAAAAAGTACTTTATAACATGCAGAGAAAATCATGCATCACTTAAGTAATACTGTTAAAAAAAAATTGTTTTACTTACAGTGACTGGCTCCCACACAGAAGCGCAGAAATCTTCTTGATGGCCTGTCCACGTTTATGTGGTAGTACGCATCTTGAAGATCTATCGAGCACATCCAATCATCTTTTTCCAAAAGTGGGAGGATAGACTGTATTGTGACCATCCGGAATTTTTGTACTCACAAACTTGTTCAATACACTGAGATCCAAAATTGGTCTCCAGTCCCCGTTTTTTTTTGGCACCAAAAATAGTCTTGAGTAGAATCCGGATCCTATCTGGTCTGGAGGGACTGTTTGGATGACTCTCTTTCTTATCAGCTTTTCTATCTCTAGTGCTGCTTCTTACCTTTGACAGGGTGGAACATCGGGAAGGTTTTCTGAAGGGACAGGAGAAATATCAAAGGGGATATGATAACCTCTGGTTATAATCCTTTGTACCCAAGAATCGGTGGTGATGGTTAGCCAGGCAGAAGGGTGCAAGGTGAAATGACCCCCAACCACCTCCAGAGGAAGGAGTTGGGCCACTCTTCAGGAGCGCTGGTAGGGTTGGCCAGGGAAAGAGTCACTGGAACCCTTGTTACACGGACTCCCTCTGCCCCAAAAGGAGCGTTGTCCCTGTGAGTTTTCCCCTCTGCCTCTAGGGGAGAACTCAGCCTGTGTGTCACGGAAAAGACCCTGAGATTTCTTGAACCATATCTTCCCACTCTTTTGGTTTTGGGAGAAAGCACGTTGAGGGGAAGAATAATGGACACCTACGGCAGAAAGGGTCTTACTGTCCTGTTCACATCTGGCTAGTGTACTTTTAACTTTGGGTCCAAACAGCGAAGAGGCCTTGATGGGAGCTTTAAGAAAGGAAGCCTTAAAGGGTTCCGCGAAATTGCACAAGCGCATCCAGGCATGTTGTCTCAAGACCGCAGCTGAACCCGCGTCTCTAGCTGCTCCTTCTGATGCGTGAGATATCAGTCGCATAGAGGAACTGCAAACAAGGAAAACAAGGAGAACAGGAGCAGTCAACTTTCGCCAAGAAAACAGTAAGCCACAGGACGAACAGAACTTTATTGTGAAGCGCTTTTCGTCTGCTTAAGAAGCAGACTTCTTCAGACATAATATGGTATATACCAACAGGCTTTATATATTAAGAGAATCACTAAATTAACACAATTAATTACCCATTAAGCACTCCCAGATGGATTAGAGATAACTAGCATTGTCAATTAATTATAGCTAAACCCCACTAAGCTTCATTTATAGTCAGGTAAACATCCTAACCAATACTATCCAATAGGTATTAAGTTAAATAAATCAACCATAAATAGAAAACATTATAAAAATTGAATATAAACAATTGGCATCAATTTAGGCCATCTTAAAACCATAAAACTTTATCTATATATCAAGAAAATAATATATAAAGAAAACTTATAATGAAAAAATAAATAAAAATGAAACATATATAAATAACATGAATATGTACATGTTAATAAATGTACTAAAGCATTAAAATATCAATATTATAAACTTAAATACACCTAAAGATGTATATTTACATGATGTAGGCATATACAAGTAGTAAATATCACTCATAATGACTATATCTACCCTACTACCCTTCTGTTCGTCCTGTGGCTTACTGTTTTCTTGGCGAAAGTTGACTGCTCCTGTTCTCCTTGTTTTCCTAGTCACATAGAGGAGTTAGATATTGACTCAATGGTGGCCAGCTGAGAGGCCACTTTGTCATGGACCTCATCAGGCACGGCACCAGCCAAGGTTTCAGAGAGCTCAGAAATCAGATCCATTTGAAGCCTGGTAAAGTGTGCCATATAATTCAGGGACCTGATAGTAAAGGTCACTAATGCAAAGGTGCACTTCCCTATCCTGTCCAGGACCTGGGACTCTTTGTTAGGCGGATGGACAGTCTGACTTTCTTCTTCTGCCAGATCCTTTTTTGTTGCGGCCGCCACCACCAAAGCATCCACAGGAAGACCTTTTGACCAATGTGGATCCATAGCAGGAGGGGACAAAATCTTATCTGGCCTCTGAGGAATAGCTTTGATGGTGTCAGGAGCCTTCCAAGCACGCTGCACGATAAGCCGGACAAGTTCATCGGCAGGTGGAGTAACCCAGGAGGTAGGGGAACAGGCGCAAAAAACCTGCAGGAGCACAGATTCTTCAGAGGTCAGATTAGAGGACTGCCATCCACCTCTCTGTTTCAGGATTTCGAGGATATCACCAAAGGATACCTCAGAGGGTGACCGAAGGGATCCTTCACCCTCATCAAAATCTGTGTCTTCAGTGTGGGACTCCTCTGTGGAGTCCATGTGCTTCCTCTTACACAAACCTTTCCGGTGGACTTCCTCAGTGGGAGAAGCTGGGGAAGACAGCGGAAAAGGGGTTTCCTGTGGGAATATGTTCTGAGGCCCTTGCACCAGGTGTCCGCTCGGTGCAGCTTGTGAAACCAGTGTACCAGAGGAGGGATAGACAGTCCAGTATTGCCAACAGCAGCGAAAGCCTTCTCCATCAGTTGAAAGGCTGGTCCACCTGAAGAGGAGTGAATGTCCAGGACAGGGGTCACCCTTCCCCTAAGTGGCTCAGCCTTCTGACCCGGAGTCCCTGAATGTCTGTGGAGCAGCAAACTATGCATGTCACAATGGACATCCTGGGTCATAGCAAAACTTTCCTGCCATGAAGGCAACTGCGGTTCCTTGGTGAGATCCATAAAGGGAACCGCAGAAGGAGAAGACTGTGCTATATCCATGGACTTCAAAGACAATGAAGGAGGAGAATAAGAAGGGGTCTTTGGAGATGGATGATCACCTCTCAAGGAAGGATAGTTCCTGGGGGGGGGATACCTCTGGCCAAGAGCACCTGATCCACAAGATGCAATACATCATGTTCGGAAAGGCTTCTAGTGTACGTCACGGAGACTGAGGGAGAAACAGGCCTGTCCACAGACAAGGCAAACTCGGTGCCCATCTCACCAGTCCGCACCGAGAACAACGGTGCTGAAAGAGACTGGACTACGGGTGTCTGCACCAAAGAAGTCTTCGGTGCTTAGGTCACGGTCTGCATCGACACAGGGATCGGTGCCAAAGTGGTTGTTGGTACCGAAGCTGGAACTGACAAAACTGGAGTCAACAATAAAGGTGACGGTTCCAAGTAAGTTGTCGGAACTGACGTGGTCAAGGTCTGCGCCATTTGAGTGGTCGGTGCCGATACAGTGGTAATAGTCTGAACCAAGAAGCCCCTCAGTGCAGATATAGTGAAGGCTGCAGAAGAAGATGGAGCCAAGATCACTAATGGAGCCGAAGGCCTTGATGCCGAAGGTCTAGGCACCAAAAGTACTGGGGCTGACTGAGTGAGCTCCAGGGCCAAAAATATAGCCTTTTTAGGTTTTGGTTGGTGGGAGTCCCCAGCTGGGGACAAAGGCAAAGATTTAGCCTTGGTATGAACATCCAAGATTTTCTTATGAGCTCTAGGAGGGGTTGAGACCTCCAACCCAGAAATAACCTCTGAAAATGGAGATTTAAGAAGTCCCTTCAGCAACAACTTGTTTTTCCTTTCCAACAAAGTTCTATTTGAAATATTTTCACCGATAGTACAGGGTGGGTCAACAGATAAGTGGGATGGCCCCAAACAATAAACGCACAAAGAGTGTGCATCAGATGTAGGTAGTTTGTGTCTACAATCAGAACACCGTTTAAACCCTGGACTGCCTTTCTTATCTGCCATGATAGTAAAAATAGATAGTAGAAAAGGGTACCAGCAATGGTACAAAAGAATACCCGAAGGTATGAAAAAAAGGAAAGATTACCAACAATGGTAAGGGGAGAAATACCTCGGGGTAAAAAAGTAGAGAAAGGAGAAGAAAACCTCAAGAAAATATGGTCACTAGATGCGATAGGGTAAGAGACAACGAAATAGAAACTTTTCTGACAGAAAAGTAATATAAATGACTATTATACAACAAATAACTGTACTTAGCTCAAGAGAAGCAGCGTGAGATGACCAAATGGCAATGCAGCAAAGGAAATCTGGGGTAACAGGGAGAGGGGGATTGTGGGTAAGAGTTTAGCTCAAGAGTTTGAAGCTCAGGCGAGCTTGGAAAATGGCCGGCTCGGTTCCGAGGTCGGATGTGATACCCATGCGTAAGGAATGAACGAGGATTAACAATATCAGATCTAAAGGTACACAACCCCCGGGGCTAAATGAGAATATTTCCATTATTAGAATGTTGAAGTTGAAGGCTTGTTATTTTTTATAAGGTGCTAGGACGAAAGGGGCGACAAGTCTCATTTAGTAATTTTTGTAGAAAACTGGATAAAAATATTATAGCCTTTAAAAAAAAAAAATATATATATATATATATATATATATATATATATATATATATATATATATATATATATATATATATATATATATATATATACATACATACATATATATATGTGTGTGTGTGTGTGTGTGTGTGTGTGTGTGCGTATTTTTGTATTTTTGTAGTATTGTAATGGATTTATGGGTTTATTTTGACAAGTTTTTAAAACTCATTAGATTGGTTTAGTGAAAACCATCTATCAACTTTGACTAGGCTTCTTTGTGTGCTAGCGGGGCTTTGTCTTTGTGTATTTATATTTATATTTACTTATATTTGTCTTTTTATATGTTCTTGTATTTTTATTCTTGTTTTTTTATCCTTTGGAAAAAAAATTTATGTAATATGTGGATAGGGCTTTTTAAATACATTTTTTATTGTGGAATCGAAGGGTTACAGTTTTTCTAAATGTACCGCATTCAATTTAATTGATTGATTGAATTGTAACCGCCCATGAGTTATATAAATAGGGAGTAGCTAGTTTCTATTTTGTTCTGAAGACGTCCTGATACTTTGGGGATGAAAGAGCTTAACGTTGTTAATTATAATAAAGCCTTTGAAGTGGTATTTGGCTCTGAAGACTTCAGTCTTCCTTGTGACTTTGTTAAATGACAGTCATTTAGAGCCAAGATAGCCCTGCCACAGTTCTTTATACCACTCTCACACATGCACACTCACACCTATGGCCAATTTAGAGTATCCAATCCACCTCCTTGCATGTCGTTGGCATGTAGAAGGAAGCTGGAGCACTCAGATAAAACCCATGAAAACACAGGGAGAACATGCAGGCTCCACCCAGAAGACACCCCAGCCAAAAATCGAACATGAGAATCTTTTGCTGTGAGGTGACAACGCTACTTACTGTGCCACTGTGCTGCCCTGTTGTAGGGATTTGTCACGTTAATAATGTAAAACCATATGACTGTATGCTGCTGAAGAAACTACATCCAATTTACAAGCAAGCTTTCTTATTTCAGGTTTGATGTCAGAAATACTTTGTCATTAAGGTGGTTGTGATCTTACGGGCTTTTTATGGTAGTCATACATAATAAAAAAATTGTTATAGTATCACTTGTAATATGAAATTTGAGCAGTGGCTGCATGTCTCATTGAGCACACATTCCTCAGCACATGTGAGCAGGGAGGAGTTAACAAGTATGTGAGAGATTTATTAATTACGTATTTCTGCTGGCTGTAACATGTTATAGCAGCTCTGATTTAAAGCATGTTTAGTGAGCTAGAACTTAAGAGGCAGGTAAGTACAAGTTTCCACAGTGAGTGTTTACCATTTCTCTGGTATGTTACTTTACTTGAATGTTCTGACAGATGGTATCATTCCAAAAGCAATGAGACATTCAAAACCATCAGTAAGTTAGACCAAAAGTTACATATGTCAAACGTATATATCCTGTAGGGTTATATCCAGAAAAGCTGCCAGCTACTGCCACTTTCTTTTTTAATGACCTTTTCAGATAGCAAGCCCCTATTATATTGTGTATATTCATACTTACATAGTTTTGCTTATATTTGATGATTGTATATTTAGTAAGGCTAACTATGAATTTTTTCATTTCTAGTTTTGAATAGATGCTGTACTCCAGAAGTGCTGTTCCCATGTTTAAATTCAGGTAATCTGTCTGTTTATTAATAAACATACGTGAATGGGCGTACCTTAGTTGAAGGTTGTGCATCAGGGCTGGCAACTCGGCACGTAAAAATCTACTGCCAATCATTAGCGGACCGGAGTTCCACTGTGGCGACCCCTAACCGGGAAAAGCCGAAAGACGCATCATCATTGTGAGACCAATGTATTAATTACATTAGATAATGTTGAATGTTGAAAGAATATGCAGTACCACAATACATTTTTAACAGACTGACAATTTTGAAAGGACTTTGAAGAAAGTAAATAGTATAGGTATAATGAAAAAAACAATTAAGAAGTGCTGCGAGTCAGATAAGCTATTTCCTCAAAGTGCTGCACCTGTGATTAAAATTTCATTGAGCTAGCTCTTGTTCCAAAAGTGAGGGGACTGCAAAAGTATCTTCATGTGCAGGAGTTTCCATGGGGCTTGAATCAGATATGGAGGAGAAGTACACCTGTTTTGTAGCATTTTTATGTACCCATTTAGCCAACAATGGAGAGCAGTGCCGTATTCTGTGAAAAGCTTGCTCACCTTTCCTTCTGGAAGAAGACATACATTATGATGGCAGTGACCACAAGGCAGGGGTAAAGTGTGATAGATATAGCATGGATTAGTGTGAAGGTGAGACTTTGTGTCTAAAAAATTGTACCTGTAAGCATCTGTTCTTACTCACGCTTCTGGAGATATGGAGCAATGCATGGAATAGTAGATTTAAGATGCACTGAACTGATCATAACTGGTTTAAGGGGACAACAGAAGCAATTATAAATAACAGGCGCACTAAACTGCTCATAACTGGTTCATGGGGGCAGTGTCAGAGTCAAGTCAAGCCAAAGTGAACTTTATTGTCATTCAGACTATAAAACTTGTGCATCACTAAACGAAATTCAGTGGAGGCATTTCCACATATAAACAATCTATACTACAGCAGCTACTATTAACATGACACATTATTTTCTTAAACTCTAACTACTATACATATTGATTGCACATACAGGAGACTTTTTCCACGGTAGTCATTAATGCACAGTTGCTTTACAGCTTTGATTAGTGCATAATAATATAAATTTAAGAATCTCAGTGGTGTTATTGCACAGAAATATTACTGCACAAGAAAATAAGGTATTGTTATTGGAATTTTTAACAGCCTTTTTCAGAGTTCAGAGTTTAACATTGTGAATGCAATTATAGATTCTAGGTGCATTAAACTGCTCATAACTGGCTCAAGGGAGGCAGTGGATACAATAATGGATAATAGGTGCACTAAATTGCTCATTACTAGTTCAAGGGGGGCAACGGACACAATAATAAATTACAGGTGCGCTAAATTGCTCTCAACTGGTTCAAGGGGGCAGTGAATGCAATAGTAGATTTAAGGTACACTAAACCACTCATAACTGGTTCAGGAGGATGATGAATGCAATAAATAGATAATAGGCACACTAACCTGCTCATAACTTGTTCAACGAGGCAATGGATGCATTAATACAAAACAGATGAACTAAACTGATTATAACTGGTTCAAGGGGGTGATGAATACAATAACTGGATAACAGGTGCACTAAACTGCTCGCAATTTGTTCAAGGGTGACAGTGGATGCAATAATGGATAATAGGTGCCCGAAACAAGTCAATACTGGTTCAAGGGAGCAACGGACATAATAATACATTACAGGTGTACTAAATTGCTCTCAACTGGTTTAAGGGTACAGTGAATACAGTAATAGATTTAAGGCGCATTAAACTGCTCATAATTGGGGCAATGAATGCAATAAACAGATAACAGACACACTAAACTGCTTATAACTGGTTTAAGGAGGCTGGTTACCAAGCTCCAAAAGGTACCTTATCCACTGAGTAGGCAACTGATTTAAAGCTGTTTCCAGTCCTGTACTGTCTTATCAGATTGTTAAAGAACTGTGCATGAGAACTTCTGTGCTGCTCTCTGTGTTAAGTTGCCCTTATACAGTACAGTAAAAATGTGCGCAGTAGGAGAGATTTAAATTTATGGCTCATTTCCCAGATGTAACACTGCAGCACGTGTTATCTATGAAAGCTGTCTACATCATGAGCCTAAGTCAAGTATGAGTGCATCCTATTATTAACTACAGCACTGTTTAACAGTGGCAGGTTTTATTTACTGTTGTTTCCATGGATGGGTAATTGGTTATATTCCAGTAGAGCTTTTGATACAAAGCCATTGTCTGGCATACCGCCATGCAACGTGTTTACAACAATGACCTTCTCCTCTCTAGAGTTGAAACACTTCAGTTATTTATTTTTCCTCTGGTAAATGCTGAAAGGAAACAGCTTTCAAAAATTATTTCAGTCTGAGAAGCAATACCCTTCCCATAGTTAAGTGTGTGTGTGTGTGTGTGTGTGTGTGTGTGTGTGTGTGTGTGTGTGTGTGTGTGTGTGTGTGTGTGTGTGTGTGTGTGTGTGTGTGTGTGTGTGTGTGTGTGTGTGTGTGTGTGTGTGTGTGTTTCATATGGCCATAGATACTATCATCTGCTACAGTTAAACAGATCATTTTTAATCAGTGATTCAGTAGGGTGTATGAGTGTCTTTGATGTTGGCAGATTAGATCATTGTATGAATCGTCTGCACAGCTGACACCCTTCTGGAACACCATTATTCAAATGAGATGTTAAACTAAGGTCTCATTGACATATTCTGTTGATAATTCTAAATTAATTAAATTCTAAGGACACTGATCCCTGAAGAGGCAGTTTCAAAGAATTATTATTTAAACCTCAGGATATGTTAAAGCTCATGTTTAAATATGTGAAACATACTTTCCTTTTCACACAAAAAGTGTTCACATGCATCTTTATGCATGCAAACACTTTTCTGTGTGAAAATAAAAGTTTATGTTGCTGTATTTAAAAAAACATTTGTATTTAAGTTTGCTTCTGAATGCAGAAGTCTAAAAGCAAACAGCCATGTTTACAGCTTTAATATTTGTGGCTGGGGTTAATTTAACAGTTTGGTAATTACATAACTAATAAACAATTACTTACACATGCTAACCCAGCATAATTACAATTGAGCACCCAAAGTGATGTAAGTGCCTCCTACCCACCCATAAATCTTAATTTCATAAATGCAGCTGTGTAGGCTTCCATGTTTATAATCAATTTTTAGAATACTTTTATTTACAAAAAGATACGAAACAGCATTTATTTTTTTGCATAAAAAATGTTCACACACATAAAGATGCACACATTTTTTGCAAAAAAGGTTGTTTTGAGTCTTTAAAGGAAAGCTGTCAGTAAAAAACAGACCAGAGAATGTAGTGAATTCTATAATGCACTTACTGTTTGCAAAGTACTTGCCACCATCCAAAAAAAAAAACAGTAAAAAAATTAATTTCTTACCTCACAATTTCTTCTTATTTCCAGGAGCATTTTACTGTTGTTTTCCTAGCTTAATCTTCTATAATATGTTCATAGATTCATTGGTTTATATTAAGGTTCAGCAGCAGAGGCATCAAGAAGCTTAGCCACATTACCCAGAGACTACTCTCCAGTGGACAGAAAATCATTCCCTGACATGAAGATGTGGTTACCCATTCAATCACTAGGCTTGTCTTTCAATGTTCATTTCATGTGCAGTGGGAGTCTATTCTACAGGTGGAGAATGTGATGGGTAAGAAACCTATCACACCAGAAGGTGGTGTTAATCTTACAATGGATGTTTAGTTTTTTGAATTGGATGTTTGTTGGAACGTTTGTCATTTGAAGATGGAGAATGTCAAAAAGTGCAGAAACTTTGCACAAAAGGCTAAGCATAGGTCTGTATGAAATGGATTAGAAGGAAAGGGTCTCTCAGGATAGCTTAAGTAGCTTAAACCAAAGATCTGTTTATTTTGGAGTTTTGGGACCTATATAAGTATGTAGCAAGTGGGGCACTGAAATTAATGATGGGTCTAGTAAGGGAGGAGTACAGGAGGGCAAGGACATCCTTTGACCTTGATGAGGCGCCCTGTGTTATGCAGAAGGATTTCCTAACCACATATAAAAAATGGTGGTAAAAACAGAGCTGACTGTAATGCACCCACAGAGTACAGAGGCATGAAGCCCTGACTGTGACCCAGATGACCAGTGTTGAAGTAATGGCATGGGTGGTGGAGGGAATGGGTGGAGAAGGAGGAAGGGTATGAACATGATCCACCAGTAGTCTGTAGCTATTCGAGATAGGTCATACCTTAACTGTGAGAGTTATGTCAGTGAGCCATTTCTTTATCCAGAAGATTGTGTAAGAGTTAGCACTGAGACTAAAGACTTTGTCAATGATACACTTCCAGGAAAAGTGTCAAAGGTCTATGGGCAGTCTGACCTTCACCTAATGCATCAGTGACCTTGTCAAAGAAATCATCCAAGTTAAGTAGACGTGACCTGCTTTTGATAACTCCAGACTGCTTAGGGTCAAGGATTGGTAGGTCACCTATGTCACTGTTAATTAATTCAGCAATAATGCATTCCATAGCTTTATTGATTATGCTGGTAGGATTAATAGGCCTATAGTTATTATTGTAGGTCATCGATCCATCATTATGGAGGAGCATTACTATGAGCATTCTTTGAGCTTTGGTAGCACAGCCTGGGAATAGACTGAGGTTAAAGATTTTTTTTTTGCTGCTCATTAATTAGAAAAGGATCCTTTAAAATTAAAATGTCTTCAGTTGGATATTTTATTTTAGGAAATGTGTTAATATCAAACTGGAAAAGCTCACCCAGACTCTCAAACAGTTTGCTGTGAAGGAAAAGTTAGTTTGCTTTTGCTTTCTTGTATTTTGTATTAATTTATTGCCTTTTTCTATTTTGTATATTGTGATTTATTTCCTTTACACTGTGATTTACTTATATTCTGCTTTTAATTGCATATTGCAACTTGAAAAGAGACCACAGCTGTGTCTCTTGTGAGTCAGGCGGAATTTGTTCACCCTCCTACCCTTTTGCTGTTGTGTTCTTAAACCCAACTGTCTTTCTAGTTGCCTGTCCCTTATCTTAATTTGACCACATATCTCCTTCCCTTTCCCCTATCACTGGCTTGTGTGAGTAATCACAAAATTATCATTTTGTGAAATCACCCCCCTTCAACTATTTAAATCTATTGTCCATCCCACTGTATTCCATAGTACCAGAATACAAATGTGCCCCACCCCCTTTAAATACATTTTGCTCTTTTAAAATTGTTACCCCCTTTCACATCTAACTGCTTAGTGCACACTGCAGTGTTTAGGATATTAATTATTTTTTTCATCTGACCTTTAAATATCTATTGCAAGATCACCAGTTATTGGAGAGCCCACATTATGCCTCTCAGTAGTCATCTTGGTATTAGTGCTTTTGTTTTCTCCTGGTGAGAGAAGGCGCACAGGGACATTATTTCCTGGAGAATGCTGATCACAAGAAAGCCTAATAAATCCTTTATAGGTGACAGCTTGGAAATTGTGCTTATATTCTGTTCCTGGTAAGAGAAGGAGCAGTGTGCATTGATTCCTGACTGTTTCTGGTTGGACAGCGAGTGTCTGTGCTTAATGTTCCTGATTGGTCTGGTTGCTATTCAAGGCATCTACCAGGAAAAAGCTGCAAGAAGCCTACAGACCCTTGAGTCATCTGGAACAAGTCTGCGGATCACTAAACAGGCTGTGGCCTACTTCTTATCTTGGGATTGGTGGTAATGTTTTGCTTCTGGTGAGAGAAGAAGCGAAGGAGCATTGTATCCCAGCAGAGTGAAGCTGTGGTAAGACCAGCATTAGTAGTAACCAGGTAGTAGCAATTCATGCGACTCCCCTCTTTTCATCATTCTTGATAAGCTAATTTTTTTGTTTTCAGTAAGAACTGCTTGATTTGTTTCTGACTTCAGAATATCTGCCTAAATACTTCATCCTTAATTTTTCAGGGTCTACTTATTAGTTTCCCCTCAAGTGTTTGGCAGTGCTTTGTACAGATTCAGACACTTTGAGTGACATTTTTCCTGTAAAACCATGATTGAAATTTCTCTAACACCTAGTTGCACACAGGACAACTAGTCTGCAGTGACAAGCACTGTCCCCATAGTTGTTAACTGGATACTCCTGACATTGACTGATAGTCTCACTCCAAATGTCTAATCAATAAAAAAGGGTCTGTTGCCATGGATATGAACTTTCCCACTGTCTCCATTACCAGTTTGGTGGATATGGGCATCCTGAAGCAATGTAGAAATTGCCTTATGTTTACTGACAACCAGTTAATTCTCAAACAAATTGATAACGGTATGTGAGAGATGTATTTGCATAACATCACTGCAGGCAAAGCTCTCACATAAAGGTAATCCTTGGTTGTCAGTAGTACAGACACTGCACCAATCACACACAATTAAAAGCAGACATATTGATGGACATATGCTGAGGCATTTAAATGTAACCTTCCTAAATCACAAAGACCTCCTAGATGAAGTACACATAACAAATACCCTCAGCAGCCCCAAATGCACTCTTTTTAAAACAATACACATATCAACATATAGAGCTACATCTCATGGAGCCTCTACCTTGAAGCCCATAAGGCAAGCTACCACACAAGCCAACATTCTAGTCAGTGGAGACTCCATCGTGAGACAGACTGATATCTCTCTCACCAGGCTGAGTAAGGAAAAAGTCACGGTCAGTTTCTTATCAAGGGCTAGGATCCACCACATTATGCACGCACTCAGGTCATTGGACCACAAGTACCGATATGACTCAGTCATAGTCCATGCGGGAGTAAATGACCAGAGATATACCTCCCTAGACTGTATGAAGAGAGACATCATGGAGCTCTCGGAATATGCATCTCAGGCTGGTATGAGCTTAGCATTGAGCAGCATTTTACCTTCTCAAGGATGATGCCACAATAAAAACAAAACATGATTAACTTTAATAATTGGCTTAGTTTCTGGTGTCATTCTAAGGGAGTGCAATATTTGTTAGCATGGATGGAGATGGTCAATAGACCACGCTGCTTTGCTAGGGATGGTCTGCACCTCTCCCCTCTAGCTTTTGAATATTAGCTAAAATATCATCTTCCCCCATAGTGCCTTTCTTAGGCCATGCCAAACTAAAAGTACTTCCAACATAGCAAATCAAAACCAAGAAAATTACTGCTCAACGCTCAACGCTAGGAGTCTAAACAAAAAAACTCCTCTCCCTAGAACCTCTCTTCACCCTAGAGAATGCTGACGTCTGTGTGGTCACTGAGATATGGTTTAAAGCCACGGAGGGCCCACTAACAGTGGTAGGTTATAATGCATTCCACACATTTAGATCAGATACTTCACAGGCAGGGACTGAAGGTGGAGGTGTCTCTATTTACATCAAAAATAAATATACTTCTAGGCTGGTCAAACAGAACAATGCACTTGAGCTGCTCTATGTTCACATCACCATAGGCAAAATCCAATACCTTTTCCTTGTGAGTTATAGGAACCCCTCTATGACCCAGGAAACCCATACCATGTATTTAAACTTATTAGAAACACTAACCATCCAACTCAATACCATATTCATGGGTGATTTTAAGTACCCCACTGTTAACTGGGAATCCTATATAATACCAAATGTACACACAAACTCCCTGGACCAGATAGTCAGTAAACCAACCAGGGCTGCAACCATACTGGATCTGTTCCTCACTAATACGGGAGAGTGCTACACACCCCCTACTGTAATGTCTTCCCCTGGTAAGGTCAGACCACAAAATGACCTCCTTTGAAGTAAAGCAAAACCTGGATGCCCTGGCTAAACCTGGAATATTCAAGAACTACTCTAAGGCTAACCTCCTGCTATTAAAGTGATAACCTGACACAATTTCAAGTCCCCTTAAAGCATGAAAACACAGCTGCCTATGCAGAACTGTTCACAGAAACCCTGTACAACATGTTAATAGCTGCATAGAGGCAGCTGTACCCACCAGGAAGAATTACAGAACTAACTCAAAAAACATGCCACATGGGTAGAATCACAAAATCAATAGGCTGTATAACATAAGGAAGAAAATCATGGAAAAAATCAGGAGATACAGCACCCAGCAGGATAAAAGCACTCTCATCAAACTAAAAAAACAACTCAGAGGACAAATAAAGTCTACCAAAGCCAACTTTGAGGTAAGTTTGGCTTCCCAGGCCAAGGACAACCACAAAGCATTCTTTAGCTATGTCCGCAACATCAAAGGCAATACACAATTGTGTACAGAGCTGATTATAAATGAAGCCACCTATACTGAGCCGGAAGATATAGCAAACCTCATGGCTGATAAATTCAACTCCGACTTTACCCCTCTCTCCTCCTCAACCTTCCTCGGGAAATACCTTCAAATATAACCCCCTACTATCACTAAGGAACAGATCCTTAATGCTGTCTCTAAGACTAAGAACACTGCATCAATGGGCCAAGACAATATCCCAGGATGCTTTCTAAATAGCATGAAACATCGCCTATCAGGGCCTCTGCATAAAGGTGGGCCATCTACACACCCTGAAAACTTCAGACCATAAGAAAGAATTATCATGAAAATGATCAGTAGAGATATAGTAAAACTCCAGACACTAGACCCATCCCAGTTTGGCTTTGTCATGGGCATATCATGCCTACTAACCTGGTGGACTTCTTTGAAAAGGTAACCAAAGCAATGGATGAGGGAAAAATGGTTCACACTGCCTACCTTGACCTGGCCAAGGCATTTGACACAATAACCCACTCGGACATTGTTGACAAACTCAAGAGGTTAGGTACAAACTCATATGTTATTCGGTGGATAGCCAGCTGGTTCACAGACAGGACCCAGGAAGTTAGAATTGGGGAGTCCACCTGTACAAAGATGCCAGTCTCATGTGGGGTCCCTCAAGGATCAGTACTTGGACCGCTCCTTTTGGTTAAGTTTAATGTCAGTGGTCTCTGGCTGACTAAGTTTGCAGATGATTGGAAATTAGGAGCTGTCATTGAATCCCACACTGACACAAATGTTCTCCAGGAGGGACTGACACAAGCAACTGGTATCAGAGCCATGGACTGAAACTAAATGCCAAGAAATGCATACTCGTATCCTTTGGGAAGTCATCCACTCCTGGTAACTATCATATTGACAACACACCCCTTAGAGTTGACCCAGTAGTTGGGACTTAGGGACACAACTAGATAGTAAGTTAGCCTTTGACCATCACATGTCTACAGTAGTGAGGAAGTCATTCTATGTTGCACAACTTATAAACAAAGGTATGACATTTATGTCCATAGAAGTCATTGTTCCACTGTATTCTGCATTCATCAGACCTATAATTGAGTACAATGCTCCCTTTGGTATGTACCTAACCAGGCATATCCAACAATTGGAATGCCCAGAGAGGTTCCTCACTAAAAGAATAGAGGGCATAAGTAAAATGTCCTTTGCAGACTACCTCAAGGCCCTATCCCTGTAGTCTGTCTCCTATAGACTTTTGAGGGGAGATCTAAGCCTGGCATACAGGACATTGTCAGACCCCACTCTGATATACCTCTTGCATATCCACAAAACAAACAGCACCAGAATTACCCATTCTAAAGACTTAAACCTTGCCTGTGATATAAATAAGAACTGCTGGAGAGACAGGTATGTATCCCAGAGGCTACCCTGTCTATGGAACAGGCTCCCCATCCATGTGAAACAGAGTTCCTCCTTAACCCAATTCAAGTACAGCTTGGACAATTTGATGGGGAGCAGGAAATTCATCCCTGGTTTGGCATCTATGTCTGTAATGGATACAGGCAAACTGTAAATGGTTCATCTCCCAGGCCCCTGTGTGTAAATGTTTCATCTCCCAAACCCCTGCTTATACTCATCAACGGTATCAGAACTTGTCAGAGATTTGGGATGCATATCTATGCTTAAAAAGGCCCTTCTGGTTGTTAGCCTAGTAAACACCTATGAACCTGTAAACTAGTCCTGAGAGGAATAAGAGTTCAGCATACATAAGCATATATTGATTTATCTGATAGTGTGACAGAGTTCTGGTGGCGAGATCGTAAAGAAAAAACAGAATTGCAATATGTCCAGATTTGTTGGATTATAACAAGTCCATTTTAACAATCTTAATGACAAAATCACAAAGTGGATAAAGTGTCATTTTATTTTTTCATTTTAAGTTATGTTCTTGTAGAATATCTCACACAGTCAGAATGAGAAAAAGCCAGGCAGAAACTGTTATGACATTAACTTCATGAGGCTATATACAGTTTCTAACTATTAAGAAAAGTGGCTAATGGCTGTCTGAGGCAGACTGTATTTCA
This sequence comes from Protopterus annectens, assembly GCF_019279795.1. NCBI lineage: Eukaryota > Metazoa > Chordata > Ceratodontiformes > Protopteridae > Protopterus > Protopterus annectens. The sequence goes on along the minus strand of NC_056739.1, from coordinate 780,399,284 downwards.
TTAGTTTAATAAGACAGAAGTAAAAATGCTTTTCCACAAGAAAATAGAATCCACATCATCATTATGAGATGTGGGCATTAACTATTCCTGCAAAGTTCTGAGCGGACTAGTGGTTGTAACAATTTGAATACTTCTGAGGTGTGCCACCACAACTAGCTCCTTTACCTGTTGTCAGGGCATCTCTATACATTCACCTTGTTTAAGCACTATGAAGGACCTTCCAGAATTCAACCTATTGTGAGCGCACTCCTGTAGGGAACACCACATCATTAAGATGATGTTTGGTCCCAACACTTTTCAAGCATAGAAACCTTTGGAAGCTTAACCAGTATACATAGACATTTGTGTTTTCCTGTAAAGAAATGGGACTTATCCCTATCAGTCAACACTTTGATTTATAACATTCTACTTGTGGTATTCATATGAGATTTAACAGCTTAGTTCTAAAGTATCATTTCATAGGTTCATAGGTTCATACTAGGCTATCTGCCCTAGGGCATTTATAAGCCTAGCCGGAATGTGTTTGGCTTTCGCAACCCATTTTAAATTTATTTTGCTATTCCCTTTTTCGAGGTTAGTATACTGTGCCTCTGTCTAACAGTGACACAGAAGTGATACCCGGGGTAAACCTACGATCTCCCATCCACTCATCAAGATTCCTCTTGAAGAGAGTCAATGAGGGACTCTGCCTAACCTGGACTGGGATTTTATTCCAGAGTGAAGGGAGCCTCTGGGTTATGAATCTGTCCCTCCAGCATGTCCTATTTATTTCAGTGCTGAGGTTCAAGTCTCTCGAGCGCGTAGCTTGATGGGATTTGGATTTTCTGAGGTGCAGCATGTCCATTAATTCCGGGTTGGACATGGCTTTATACGTCAGGCACAGATCGCCTCTGAACAGGCGGTATGCCACTGAGTAGAGCTGGAGTTTCTTTAACCGGGCAGCATATGGCATCTGTTTGATCCCTTTGATCCTCTTGGTGAGGTACTTTTGGGGTCTTTCCAGTTGCTGCAGGTGTCTGGTAAGGTACATCCCAAAAGGGGCATTGTACTCAATTATGGGCCTGATGAGGGATGAATAAAGAGGAACGATGACCTCCCCTGAGCTAGATGTGAATCCCTTCATGATTAGGTGGGCTATATAAAATGTTTTTCTAGCCACTTTGGCCACGTGGTTGTCAAATGAGAGATTGCTATCATCTTGGGTCCCAGGTCCCTAATTACTTCTTCTGTACTTAATGGATTACCACCTAGGTGGTAATTTGTGGGCACTTTGTTTTTGCCAAAGGGGATGACTATACACATTTTGGCATTTAGCTTGAGGCCATGGCTCTGGCACCAGTTGTCTGTTTCTATGAGGCCCTTTTGGAGGATGCTTGTGTCAGCTGGAGAGTCGATTATGGCGCCCAGTTTGCAGTCATCTGCGAACTTGGTCAGCCACAGTCCTTCCGTGTTGGCCTGTACCTCTGAGAAATATATACCAAACAAGAGAGGTCCCAGGACTGAGCCTTGTGGGACACCACTTGTAACTGGTTTGGAGTCTGACATGGCTCCAGCAATTCTAACCATGTGGGTTCTGTCCTTGAGCCAGTTTGCAATCCATCTAGTGACATAGGGGTTTATATTTAAGCTGGTGAGCTTATCTATAATGCCTGAGTGGGGTATTGTATCGAAGGCTTTTGCGAGGTCCAGGTAGGCTGTGTGGACCACCTTCCCCTCGTCAATGGCCTTGGTGACTGTTTCAAAGAAATCAACCAGGTTTAAGAGGCAGGATCTGCCCTTAACAAAGCTGAACTGGGTAGAATCCAGTGTCTGTAGGTCCCCAATATCTATATTTATGAGGTCCATGATGATCCTTTCTATAGCTTTGCAGACCAAGCTAGTCAGGCTTATGGGGCGATAGTTTCCAGGATCCGTTGAGGCACCACCTTTATGGAGAGGGACCGCAGTTGCTGTACGCCACTCTTTGGGCACATATCCTGTAGTAAGGCTGAGATTGAACAGTAGTTTTATGTTTGGGTTTAGCTCTTCTTGGAGTTCATGTAGGACGCAGCCCGGGACACCGTCTGGTCCCATTGATGCTGTGTTTTTTGCTTTGGAGAGGGCGGCTCTTACCTGAGCATCTGAGATGTCAGGGGGGCAGCACTCTGCTGGGATAGATATTTGCCCTTTTGGTGGGGAGGGGGGAGAAGTTTGCGCTGAACCTGTCAGCTAGGATGTTGGCAATGTCTGTGGAATCAGTGTATTTTTTGTCATTTTGGACTAATTCTGAGCATATCTGGGAATTACCACCCAGGTTCCTAACATAACTAAAGAAAGTCTTGTGATTATCCTTAGTGTCCTGTGCAATTTTTCTCTCGAAGCTGGCCTTAGACAATTTTATGAGTGCCCGTAGCTTTTTGCTAATACTGATCAGTGATGCCTTCCCTTTTGGGATTTTGCTCTATCATTTAGTAGCATCCTCCTTCTATTGTATAGTTTGTTTATGGCTGGGGTCCACCAGACAGGACGTCTGCCTTTGGAGGATTGGGTCTTGGTTTTATTTGGGATCGATGATCCATGCATTCCTGAAGGTGTTCATAGAATGCGTTTATAAAGGATTCTGCGGTCTGGGCCATATTTTCCACAGGCCGGGGCTTTGAAGGATTCCACCTCGGTTTTGAGGAGTGTGAAATTTGCTTTAGAGAAGTTTTTCACTGTGGTTTTCTGGGCAGGGGTTGGGGTCGGGATGTGAATATCCAGTGAGATTAGTTTATGGTCTGATCTTACCAGTGAGGGATACACTTCTGGTCTGGAGCATAGAGTCCCCATGTTGGTGATGATCAGGTCCAGTATGTTTTCCCCTCTTGTGGGAGTGGTAACAAGTTGTTCCATAGCATTTGAGTTTATAAATTCTAGGAACCTTTGGGCTAGGGTGTTGGAGCTTGAGTAATGCTCCCAGTCTATGTTTGGGTAGTTGAAGTCGCCCAATATAATGGTGTTTGGAGAGACCTTCATATTTTCCAGTGTTCTCAGAAAGGCCGAGTGGGGTTCCTGGGTTTGGGAGGGTGGTCTGTAGCAGGCTATAAACTGGAAGGCAGTTTTACCCACTGTTAGTTGCACATGGATAGTCTCTGATGCTTCGTGCTTTGCCACCAACGTGGAGGTGTGGGTATCTTTGATGAATATCGATACTCCCCCTCCTTTTGTGGTTCGGTCCAAGTTTTGGGGCTGAAAAGCATGGTATGAGGTATAACCTGGTAGTACTGGGGTGCTCTCGGGAGCCCTGAACCAGGTTTCTGTTACTGCACAGATATCGATGTTCTCCATGCTAAGGAGAGTTTCGAGTGCGTGCATCTTGAGGTTTAGACTTCTGGCATTGAGTAGCATTACTCTTAGTTTCTTATCCCTTGTGATACCTATGGAGGTGGGTTTGTCTTTTGAGCCTGGCCTAAAAAAGGCACTATGGGGGTAGCAAGAGCCTTTGCCAATATCCGAAAGCCCAGGGGTGACAGGTGCAAGTCGTTCCTAGTGAAGCATCGTGGCTTGTCGAGCATATCATCCCAAGCTGACAGGCATTGAATCCCCTTTGAATGACACCAGTACTTAAGCCAGTTGTTGAAATTGATCATCTTGTCTTCATATTGTGGCATCATTCTTGGTGAGGGTAAGATGCTGCTCAAGGTCAGGGTCATACCGGCCTGGGCTACATGCTCAGAGAGCTCCTTTATGTCTCTTTTCATGTAGTCCAGGGAGGTACGTCTCAGGTCATTCACACCAGCATGGACAATGACTGAGTCATATTTGTACTTGCCTTGGAGTGACCTGAGTGCTTGTGTTATGTGGCGGATCCTAGCGCCCGACAGGCTGCTCACCGTGACCCTCTCCTTGTTCAGCCTGGTGAGCGGGACGTCAGTGTGCCTGACGATAGAGTCACCTATTACAAGTGTATCAGGTGTGTTGTTTAGTCTTAAGGGCTGTGACTGTTCGGCACACTGGCTTTGTGAGATATGTGTTACACGTATTTTGTTTTGGGGTAGCGGTTGCTTGGGTGTCTGCTTTGGAGGTCTCTGCTGCTTAGGCAGATCTTTATTTAGAGCCTCCGAGTATGTTTTTGTGTGATTATGTGTTTGGTTTGCTGTCGTGGTAGGTCTATGTGAGACTGGAATTGTATTGAGTGGTTTCCTTCTCCTGACTGGTTATGCCAGTACTGAGTTGAGAGAGCTTAGCCTCCAGTTTGGCTATATGGTTGCATCTCTCACATGTGTTGGAATTTGTTGGGAGGAGTAGAGGGTTGTCTGTGTACATGAGGCAGTTGTATCATATCTGGTAATCCTGAAAACCTGGTTCTGTGGAGAGAATCAGCTTATCCTGCTTTACTCTTGCCCTCTTCCCCTTCCAAATAAATTCATTAGATTCTTTATTAATTACCATCTCCAGCTTCCCCCCTGTTTAATAAAAATATGTTGGATCTGCGTAAAAACTGAAGTGAATAACAAAATTTCAATTCTTACACTCTATGTTCACAATCAAGAGCCTCCAGTTTCTATTATCTTTTGTTTAGGCTCTTAACACATATTCTTGCCAAACTTAGGGAACTTATAACGAGAAAAGTAAGCAGAGAAATGTCGAAATCAAGAAAGAGTACAAATTAAAACATTTATGGAAGATTTAATTGTGTCAAAGTTAGAGGTAGATGAGGCTCAACAACTAATAGTAAAGACAGGACATGGCGAGAAAAAACAGTGATATATAATCAGTCTTCAGGAAAGTTTCCAAGAACAGATGGTATTCCTGTGGTTGTTTGAAATTTAGGATAGAAAAACTGATAAAGATCTAGAATATTTTGTTTAAAAGTATTTTAAAAGCATGGAAAGCACAAACATCTTGGAGGAAAGGTGTGGTGCCTGGGTTACCTAAAGATGGCAAAGACCCTTCAGACCCAACTTCGTATAGGCACATTTCAATTTTAAACCATGGTTATAAAGTGCTTGTGTTTGTACTAGCTAAAGGAATGGCAAAGGTGTTGCCAAAATTGATAGATATGTATCAGTGTGGTTTTGTGGAGAGGAGGCAAAAATTTGACAACATTAATAGAATAATGATTATCCAGAGGGAAGCATAATATAAGAAAATACATCTGTTATTGCTAGGTCTTGATGCAGAGAAATCCTTTGGCAGAGTAAACTGAGATTTTATTAGTAGGGCAATTGAAGCATTTGCATTCACTGATACAATAATAATGTTAGACAGCTATATGAAGGATTAGAAGTAAGAATTAAAGTGGGAGGGTTCCTGTTAGATAAGCAGTGTTTGAACACAAGAACCAGGCAGGGGTGCCCTCTTTCCTCTGTATTTCCTTTATATTTAGATCCATTGGCAAAGAAAATAAGGAATTCAGAAATATGAGGATATAACTGGTATGGTAATCAAGAAAAGTTGGCTTTATTTGCTGATGATATTTTGTACTTGATATATCCAGAAAAGGACAATTCAGTGTTATGGAACATTTTGAGACAGTTTCAAGTCTTTTCAGGATTTAAAATTTATGAAGATAAAACAAAGGCTACAACTGTAAACTACATAGCCACACTATGCCATCCCATACTTGAATAAGGTGGAATGTATAGCTTACTTGTTTGTATAGAAAACAATAACTAACCTAAATTGCTGCATATATATATATATATATATATATATATATATATATATATATAATATAGATATATATATATATATATATATATATATATATATATATGGGATTCCATACACCAGATCGAATTTTCACTCATTCAAAATAGTGCATGGAATACTCACTGCAGCAAAAGTGCACTTACGCGAAGTTCAGTACAACAAGTGGGTGTTGTACTGAACTTCCATGTGTCACGACCTTAGGGTTAGGGCACAGGTCATGGTAAGGATAGCCCATAGGGCTATCCCTTACCAATACCCGCCTAACCCTAAGGTCGTGACACTAGCGCAGTGAAGGACATAGCAATGTCCTCCACTATGGTGTGATAGTCACGAACCTTAGGGTTAGGGCATGGGTTAGGGTAAGGGGATAGCTTTACTAACCATCCCCTTACCCTAACCTGTGCCTAACCCTAAGGTCCATGACTATCGCACCATAGTGGAGGACATAGCTTGTTTTTATGTCCTCCACTGTGCTGCAGTGTTTTCGGTGAAGTGCACTTTCGCAAAAGTTCACTTTCGTTAAAGTGAACTTTCGCAGAAGTGAGGCTTCCTATTACAAGTTCGAAGTAGTGAACTTTCGTTCTTGTAATAGGAATCCATATATATATATATATATATATATATATATATATATATATATATATATATATATATATATATATATATATTCTGAACGTATTAATTCTGTCTTTAATCAAATGTATATAAGGTGTTCCTGAAGCAGTACAGAATTGAACTTGTCTGTATGTCCATTAAAAATGTAATTCTAATGTTAACTTGTATGACATGGAGCTTTTCTTCCTGGGATTCTACTGAAACCAAAAACGAACTGTAGATACTCCACCAAAGGCTGCCTGCCCACAAAAGATTCCAAAGGAAAGAAGAAAAAGGCAGGTACTGGCCACCACGCTGACCAGCTTCAAAGCTTTTATTTAAAACTCAATTAAAAACACAGGAATGAGTGCTTTTGGGACCAAGCCCTTCTTTGGATACAAAACTCAAATGCAACTGCAGTTTTTATATAGCTCTTCAGTTAACATTCAGTACCGCACCCTCCTTTTCCTTAATGCAGGTCTTAAAGATATAACCCCATTTAAACCTGGGGTTTTGTATGCTGCAATCTCAATGATCCATTTAGTTTTCTTCAACTCTGTCTCATTAATCAAATCACCTCCCCTTTTGTTTTTATTTACACATTGTATAACCATAAACTTAAACCTATGATTTTCATACTTAGAAATGTGCTGGAAAAGTACATTATGTTCATGTATTAATCTTACAGAAGACAAATGGTTCAAAATTCTGTTTCTCAGCATGCACTTAGTTTTTTCTACATAAAATGAGCTGCAACATTCTTTCTTCTACAATCTGCATACAAATCGAAACAATATTGTGTTCTATGGCTGATATGCCATAGGTATTGCTAATGACAGTAAATAAATCTGTCATTAGCAATACTTGTGGCATATCAGCCATAGAACACATACTATCACAAGTAGCTAATTTTGAGCTTGATAACATTAGGCTGATAAGTGAGCTGCTTAAAATAGTGTTAGAAAATAACATATCCATGTGTTAAGATGCATATTATCGCCAGAAGCAGGTGGTGGCTGTGGGCACCCCCTGTGCCAACACTTCGCAACATTAGTGTTGGCTTACTGGGAGAATAAAGCTATATATGGAGGATAACGTCCATGAAAGGACAAGTTAATTTTCTATGTGTGTTTTGAGGATGACTTTTTTTGTTATGGAGGGGTTGTGGATTTACAAACATTTGTTGAATATTTGGAATCTACGACCACTTTCCTTAGATTCACCATGCAGTATTCCAGTAGAGCTTTAGACTTTTTGGATGTAAAATTGCTGAAGGATAAGAATGGAGTTTTGGACACAACCTTATTCAGAAAAAAACTGTTGGAAGAATAGCATGCTATCTTATGACAGCATGCATCCAAGATATACATTCAATGGTATAATAAGAGGGCAGGTTGTTAAAATTTCACGCATATTTATGCAGGATACACACTTTGAACAAGATATAGACAAGTTAGAGAGTAACCTCTGTCGAAGGGGATACAATGAAAATAGAGTTAAAGATGTTATTACTAAGAGTAAACAGTACAGAAATAATAGGTCCAGGCCTTGGTTCTTCCATAGACAACAGGATGGAACACCTGTTCATTCTAGAGCCTCACAGATGGACAATGTGAGGCTAATGTTAACATATAGCAATAACATAGGGGGAATATGTGATATAATAAAACAGAATTGGAATGTTTTGTTGACAGATGACAAAATAGGCAAGGTAGTGGGGGAAAAAACAGTTTTTGGTTTTAGAAGAAATAAAAATTTGAAGGATTTATTATGTCATGAAGGGAAGAAAGAAAAAAGTAGGAATAACTTTACACAATGTGCAGGTACATGAAAGTGCAGAAATTGCAAAGAATGTGAGTATATTGAGGAGGTAGGATCTTATGTACACCCTGTATCAGGAAAACAATATTGTTTTGATTTGTATGCGGACTGTAGAACAAATAATGTTGTTTACCTGGCTGTCTGTCAGAACTGCAGCTCAGTTTATGTAGGAAAAAACTAACTGTATGCTGAAAAACAGAATTTTAAACCATTTGTCTTCTGTAAGATTAAAACATGAATATAATGCACTTTTCTAGCACATTTCTAAGTATGAAAATCATAAGTTTAAGTTTATACAATGTGTAAATAAAAACAAAACGGGAGGTGATTTGATTAATGAGACAGAGTTGAATAAAACTAAATGGATCATTGAGCTAGCAGCGTACAAAACCCCAGGTTTAAATGGGGTTATACCTTTAAAACCTGCATTAAGGAAAAGGAGGGTGCGGTACTGAATGTTAACTGAAGAGCTATATAAAAACTGCAGTTGAATTTGAGTTTTGCATTTGAAGAAGGGCTTGGTCCTGAAAGCACTCATTCCTGTGTTTTTAATTGAGTTTTAAGTAAACGTTTTGAACCTGTTCAGCGTGGTGGCCAGTACCTGCCTTTTTCTTCTTTCCTTTGGATTCTACTGAAAAGGGAGTGCATTTCTGCTCAGTAGACTATCCCCATTAAAAAGTGCAATAAGTAATAAAATGAATAAATTCTTCTAAGCTATTTTTTTTTTGTCAAGTACTGATTTGGCAGTTATGACTGTTTTTCAGGTAATCCATTTCTCTATAACTAAAGCAGTCTTCTCAAAATGTGTATAGAAACGCATATGGTTGCAAAGACTTTGAAATCTTTAGACTCATGCTGTGATCATTAATCAGTCCAGTCTTTTCTGGAATATTTTGTCTAGCAAACATAGCTGTCATTTTCTACAGTCCTGGAAAAGGTGTTTTGGCATTTAAAGTTAAAAATGTATTGTTATAGTAAGCAGTGATGAGGTAATTTCATTTCTCCATTTAATGATCATTCCCAACCATTTGCTATAGCTTACTGCCTTGAATTATGTATAAAATCATAGCGGTTCTCTCGTGGATTTTGGATTTGGATTTGACTCATATGGAATACCTATCAGCCATTTTACTTATTCATCTCTGTTCAATGTAAAACGTCTTTTGCCCTTTCATTGTACCATTCCATACCTAAGTGCCTTGAAAAGATATGCAAGAGTATTCCATTATGCACTGAGCACAGAATAAGTACTTTTGCCTTTCTAACAGAACTCTGGCTGCTTGATTTCACTTCTGTAATGTCGTCATTCAGCAATTAACTACAAGCATTGCTTTCTGGATTGCAGCCATCCCAGTTTGATAATGGTGTTACTGTGGAAAGATATGTATCCTGTGGAGTGGATCTTTGACTTCTAAGAACCTTTCTGGAAAATTTTTCTGTAACTACATGAATCTGTGCATCTAATTCTCAATGCAAGAAATCTTCGTGACATGTAACCTGTTTTATCAAAAGTGCTCTTGTTGCACAAATGTCTTTGCACACACATTGTAAAACTGTACAATGGCTGAATTTTGTTTTTAAGATAGCATTTCATGATTCATCTCCTATAACAAGTATTCTTCCATACACATAATGGTAAAAGCATTTACAAATAGAAATAAAACTGCAAAAAATCTTAAAAGGTATTTCTTTGCTCTGTACATCAGTTGCATGGATCACAGCAGCTAATATCACATGTGCTTGATTAAAATAGTTTGAGTTTTCAGTTGCCCATTTTAATTTTTTCTCAAGACACACATGAGTGAGAGTCTTTTGTTGATATTCATCTTCTTAGATGGTCTATCTTGTAACCTGCTGGAGAAAAAGCAAGACAGCCTGTTAACTGTCTGCTAGTCATCACTGTTTCTCTGATGTGCAGCAACCTCTAAGTGAGAGGAATGAAGTTTGGGGGGCTTGCTGCTAACATTGGTGGTCTCTCTGCAGCAAACCATTTTTTATTATTATTGCTTTTGCTCATATCGTCGACAAGCTTGAGTATCTTTTAACTGAGTTTCTAAGTAGTCAGGCTCCTGTAATTTGAATCTTAGTTGCTGAAGTTTTATATTCTGAGCTCTTAAATTTGAGAAGATGTAGTGGAACTGCTTTTCAAAGTATTGCTCAGGGATCACATACTATATCCTGTTGATTTACCTTCTGTGATGTCACTGCTCTGGGCCAGTAATCAAGGAGCCTTAATCCTCACCACTGACACTGGAGAGGGACACACAGTATTTCTAGATGCAGCTCTCTGCACCAAGCACAAATTCCCTTCTGAGTGTTCCAAGCCAAGTCCTGCACCACCCTCTCTGTGAAACCAGTGCTCTGTGTCTCTTCTCCAAGTAACACACACAGTCATTGAGATCTGATTTACACACACACACACACACACACACACACACACACACACACACACACACACACACACACACACACACCTGGGAAAGACTGGCAAAGATTTGCTAACTATGCTCCCTCTGCCCAGACTATAAGGTGGGTGCTGCCACCAGAACACTGCAAAGCCAGCTGCTGTAAGGTTCTTATAAGGGTACCCAATTATAATGAGTAAAATTAATACTGATACAAATGTAGTGTTTGACCTATGCAGCAAGGCTTTCATAGGCTGCCACAGTGTCACCAAATAAGTATAAATACTCTCAAAGGTTAAAGAATTCTCAAAAGTACCAGCCACAATGAAAAGTTTAAATATATTCCATAATAAATAATAAAAGAACATGAAAATACTAAACATCTATTTACAATAAACACAAGAGTTTTAGTCACAGGAAATATCAAAAATAACACAGATGGATACATTCATGCATATACAGAAAAATAATACTTAACTAATCTCACTATATTTTTCTGACTGAACTAATGAATTACTGTCCCCTAGTTCACTTACTAGAGCAAGGCAAGATGATGTGGGTGTGTGGTCTTCCTTGTCAAGTTTCACAAACAGACTGCCCTGAGACTTCTATCTCATTTAGTATTAAAACATAATTTCAGTGCCAGATTACAGAAAGACATCACATAAATCTGATCATCTGACTCTGCTTCCCACACTACCCCCCATTGCTAGAAACTGAAACATAATTTAGCACATATGTGTTACCATACACACAGATAGAGCTTTGCTGAGATGTGGTATTAGCATCTGGAAGCTATAAAACCATTTCAAAATGTCTACCCTTCCAGGATAGCAATTAGTTTACCCCAAGGACAATACAGTAGGAATCCTAGTCCTGGTTTTCACAGATATTTCATCTCTGGCTGCAATTAGAACTGTAAGATACAATCTTTATGGCCTAAAACCAGGTAATTTAATTTAAGACTATTTTTCAAAGTTAGCTGGACTGAGATTAACCTATGTTACAATATATTTATTTCAACAGTTACAATACAGTCTGACATAGAGGTATGTTTCTTTTCTGTCCAGCAGGACCCACTGTTGGTACATTTTTAAAACAGCAGCTTTACAAATACATTTTCAACACAAGCATGTGTACAAATCAGTTTGATATACAAATGACACAATTCTTTACAAAACTCCAACTAGCTATGCTGGCATATATTACACAACCACTGCCCTATTTCTCTTGGCATAGCTGGCAATACCTCACATAATCACACCTTCTTGCAAAAGAAATGTGTTTACTTCATTTTGAGGAACTACAACATGTAGAAATATTTTTGACCAGGTGCGTAGTAAGTGCGGACAGGAATTGCCTTCTATTAATAAGTTTATTCATAACATTACATGATAAACACTGTCTCATAAAACGTTGGTTGTTTGTTTTAACTGCTGTCTTAATGGTGTGTTAACTTCTTATGGCTATAGTTTAAATCAGGTTAAATTGTTGATACAAAGGGCAGAGTGATTTTGAATGATATTATCTCTTTAGTACCTCTGATTTATTCAGCATCTGGATTTATTCCTTCAGCCATGCAGCTGTGGAATACCACCTTCCCTAGTTCTGTCTCACACAGCCAGAGAATTTACATCATGTGCCTGTTTAGTAGTACAGCCAGATAGTAAAATACCATTCACAATAAATGCAAAACCTTCTCAAATTGAATATGCATTGTTCATTTTTTCTGAAACTCATTTTGTGCTGACATTTGGCCAAATGTCAAATGGAAAAAAAAAAAACAATGTTTTCTAAAAATGGTACTGAATTGCACCTCTCAACTTCTTAGCACAGGAATTCTCAGCAAGGCCAACAATAATGTAGGAACAAAGGCTCAGAAAGCTTATAAAGTTGCTAAAATAACATTTTTTTCTTTACCATGCATTTTCTCAAGGATATGAAGTTTGAAACCCAAATGTCAGTCTGCCACTATTTAATTACTTCAGATTTCCCAGAAAACCAGACATTTTATGAGGAACAGACCCAAAATATGTGACATAAATCTGAACATTCTGCAAAATTCTGGACGGTTGAGAGGTGTGTTAACGGAATATGTTTGGATTATTCTGCTGGCATCTTTATAGCCCTAGAGCCTGACGTAGTACCATGTACTCTGAAAAACATTGCATGTGGTAATTTAGACTTATAATACTCAAAGGAAAGTAAGAAATAATGTGGCCTTTTAATAGCTTTATTTAAGTCTTTAGGATCTAAACATATGCTAGGATTGTCTGCGCTGGGCTTTTCTACAACTCCTAAAACATTCAGCCATCTGGTAGCTTATTAGCTTATTAGCTTATTAATTGCTGTGATTAAATCTACATGCTCCATGTAGTTAACTTATAGGTTCACAGGTGAATACTAGGCTAACTGCCATGAAGGGCTATTTTAAGCTTTAACCAATAACCTGAGGTCAGAACCAAATCCTGTAGCTTGTGTATCTAAGATAAAGATATTAACCATTATGCCAAACCCAACAGGCTTGTCTGGGATATAAACCCATGACCTCTCAAACATTAAGCAAGAATCATACCCCTAGACTAACAAGCCTCTTATTTTAAGCATGTTTGCTTTAAGGAAATTCTTCTAGGTACATCTTCCAGGAAATTGTAGTACATTGAAAATGATCAGAAAACTTTCAAAACACTACTTTGTATGCCCATTTTAGCCTTCACTGATAAAATTATCTTGATCAAGTTTGTGTGTAGACATGCATTAAGTTTCAGGACTAACAATTAAATTTGTATTCACAATATGAAACTTAAGAATGTTTTTTATGCCCTTCTACTGGTAAGACATGTTACCGTGGTCATTTAAATTAAGTGTTTCGTCTCCATAACCATGAAGACGTTATTCACTTTATAATGGTTTAGCTACAAAGCAAATATGATAAGTAACAAGCGGAATTATTTACAAAGCACAGTGGTTACTTTAAAAGTAGGAGTGATGTCTGTGAAAATCTGTGTGTAGTGTTGCAAAGGTCTGACAATGCAGGGACCTTGGCAGCTTCTTGCAATGAATTAATAAACACAGCTTTCTTTAATGCTCTGCATTTTGCACAGGGTGAGTCGGCTTTCTTTTTTGAACAAACGTTCTTATTACTTATGCAGAATTAATGTATTTGTAACTTTATTCATTGTCACTGGCTTGAAGGAAATGCATTGGCTATATTGTATGGCATTATTCATAATATATATTACATATTTATTATGTAATTAATGAAGAACATTTTCTTCAATCATACTGTCTTTGCAAAGCTTTGCTTTGTTTACTATGCAAGCTAGTGTAAAAACTATGCTTTGTTGCAGCTGTCCAAATATGTAAGGAATGATCCTTGATGTGACGACTGGGGAGAGATGGGCGATCGCTGCCAGCCTAGTCAAATAGAATTTAATACATAATTCTATCATTTGTATAAATAAATGCAAAATACAGGCTTGTGTTTTTAAATGAAAGAAAAACACTGTAAAATGTGAACTTCAAGATTGTTACAACATTGTCCCCTTGCTGTAAAGAAAAACTAAGTCAAGCCTTTCAAATTTGTCTTTTGAAATTGAAATGATTTTATGACACTCTGATCTTTAAAGTTGGTTCCGGTCAGGCTGGCTGAAGACATTCTGTCTATTGTGTTAACTAAGGACTAATTGCTAGAGTGTATATGTGAAATACCTTTTAGTGTTGTATTCTCCTGTGCAGGTGTTAGCTTGCTAAATAATGCAGTTTCTATTAGCCTGGGAACTCTAGGTTAAGTGTCAAAGAAGTGGTGTAATGGAAACTAACTCAGAATGATGTAATCTGGGGAGGACCCAGAGACATGTTTGTAGTGATGTTTTATAAACTGTGTCTCAGAGAGAGACTGGCAGAAAATGGCATTTTGATCTTTATATCCAACTTACCAACACTCTGCTTATGCTCACATGTAATTTTCTAGCACTGTGATTTCTTGCAGGAATAGTTAAAGCTAGTAAAGATTAATTAGGTATTTTTCTTTGAAATCAGACTTGTCCTACTGTATTAGTTTAAGTTTCTCTGTGATCTCTGAACTCTTAGATATCTCTGTGGTGTAGTAGTTTTGTCTTGTGTTTTAATTATTTATTAATATTTTTTTAAAAACCTTCTACCTGTGGCTGCTTTGTATAGAGATAAGCTCTAGAATACATTGCATATTGATAGAAGTTATTGTAATAGGCCGCTCTAAAATAAGCCTTGACTGTTAGTCATACTACCATTGGATAATAATATTGCACAGTAATAATTGGATACCCTTTTAAGGGCCTTTTAGTAGCTGATATTATTAACTGGGTGGTGGTAGTAATTACTACCGTATAGTCTGGGTAGAGGGGCACAGCTGGAGAATCTGTACCAGCCTTTCCCAGGAGACTCTGTGAAGTTGTATAAATACTTATCTCAAAGTGTGTGTGCTTTGTGTCAGCTACTTGGCAGGGACACGAAGCACTGGTTGAACAGAGAGTGTACTAGAGGTTCTAGCTTGCCCAGTTAGGCTGAGACCTGGACCCTATAGCTGTGCCAGTGGGGAGTCTTATTGGGGACCTGGTGAGCAAGGGAGCAGCCAGCCCCAGACTGACTGTGATCTCTGTGTGCACTTAAGAGAGATTGTACTTTACTGTGTGCATTAGTTATCCTTTTCTCTTTTATGAGACGACCTCCCTGGTGTTAGTAGTGAGCATTGAGGCTCCTTGATTGCTGGACCAGGGCATGGTCGTCACACTTGACTTTTATTATTCCTGTTGCTTTTTCAAATTTTGTTAAGTGTCTTATTTTGAACCTTAGGGACATTTTTTGAAGTTTCATTCCATTATCACAGGGTGGTACAAAGTTGGTAACAACTCCAGAAACCAGCTTTAAGGCGGTATATTTGGCATACATATTCACAGAAAGTCTATGTGATGAGTTTCAATGATCATTTAAGCAGCCACAGTTAACATTGCGGCTACTTAAATGATATAAAAGACTACATTTTGGCAACTGAGTTTTTTTTTTTGCGGGGGGGGGGTCCTCGAGTCTAAAATTTTGTTCCACCAACTCTAGTTAGTGGAGGTGCCAACTGTTTGCCTGGATGAGCTAATTGCTCCAGCTACAGCTGTTTATCACAGATTTGCATCACTGTTTACATAACCACAGTGTCTGGTAGTTTCATCTCTTTGGTATATTGAGTAATGCAGACAGCTCAGTAAAAGCAAGCCTAGATAGTCCTTTATGAAAGGGATTGTTTGTGTCCAGTAGGTCGGTGCAAGTTCAAGATGAGGTGGTGTTCTGTATGTGTGGACAATAAAGTGGCTTTAAAGGTATTCTCCACTTTTTGATGACTGTCTTCACTGTGTTCCATGGTATATCCAATGCTGTGAAAAATTTTTTGTACCCTTCTCCTGACTTATACCTTTCAACAATGCTTTGTACGCTCTCTGGGAAGCATGGCTTTTGCTGTAGCAGGCAACTGAATAATTGTAACTTTCTTCAAAGTATATAACACACAAACAGGAAAATGTGGCAATGAGATTTCTGATGTTTTAGCTGGGAACAAAGACTTTTAATCAACAAAAGTCATTGGTGCCTACTTCTAAAAAGAACTGAGCTTTTTTTATCACAAATCACATTCCTTTGGAGAAACAAGCACTGAAATAGTGGATATAAAAAGCGTACACACCCCTGTGTTTGTGTTATAAAAAAATGAGACCTCAATAAATAAAAAATGTATAATAAGCTGGTTGCATAAGTGTGCACACCCTTAAACTAATACTTTGTTGAAGCACCTTTTGATTTAATTACAGCATTCAGTCTTCTTGGGTAGGAGTCTTATCAGCATGGCACGTCTTGACTTGGCAATATTTGCCCACTCTTCTTTGCAAAAGTGCTCCAAATCTGTCATATTGTGAGGGCATCTTTTGTGCACAGCCATCTTCAGGTCACCCCCACAGATTTTCTAATTGATTTATGTCTGGGCTCTGGCTGGGCCATGCCAAAACTTTAATTTTCTTCTGGTGAAGCCATTCTTTTGTTGATTTGGATGTATGCTTGGGGTCATTGCTGTGTTGAAAGGTGAAATTCCTCTTCATCTTCATCTTTCTAGCAGATGCTTGAAGGTTTGAGGCCAAAAGTGACTGGTATTTGGAACTGTTCATAATTCCCTCAACCTTAACTAAAGCCCCAGTTCCAGCTGAAGAAAAGCAACCCCAAGGTATGATACTGCCACCGCCATGCTTCACCGTGGGGATGGTGTTTTTTTGGTGATCAAAGTGTTGCTTTTGCACCAAATGTACCTTTTGGAATTGTTGCCAAAAAGTTCAACCTTGGTGTCATCAGAACATAACACATTTTCCCACATGCTTTTGGGAGATTTGATGTATTGTTTTTGCAAATTTTAGCCGGGCCTGGATATTTTTCTGATTAAGAAAATGCTTCCGTCTTGCAACCCTACCCCATAGTCCAGACATATGGAGAATACGGGAGTTTGTTGTCACATGTAGTACACAACCAGTACTTGCCAACAATTCCTGCAGCTCCGTCAGTGTTGCCTTAGGTCTCTTGGCAGCCTCCCTGACGAGTTTTTTTCTTGTCTTTTCATCAACTTTGGAAGGACGTCCAGTTCTTTACAACGTCACTGTTGTCTCATATTTTCTCCACTTTTTGATGACTGTCTTCACTGTGTTCCATGGTATATCCAATGCTGTGAACATTTTTTTGTACCCTTCTCCTGACTTATACCTTTCAACAATGAGATCCCTTTGATACTTTGTAAGCTCTCTGGGAAGCATGGCTTTTGCTGTAGCAGGCAACTGAATAAATGTCAAGAAAATCCTAGTATGACAGCTGAACTTTATTTGGTGTTAATGAGAGCCTCTTTAATTGATGACAGGTGTGTACCCAAGAAGACAGAATGTTGTAATTAAATCAAAAAGTGCTTCAACAAAGTATTAGTTTAAGGGTGTGCACACTTATGCAACCAGCTTATTGTACTTTTTTTATTTTTCATATTTTTCCCCTAACAGATTTGTTTTTTATTCAACTGAATTGTGCAGGTTATAGGTCACATTAAATGTGGGAAAAGTTTTGAAATGATTTATTGGGGTCTCATTTTTTTATATCACAAAAACCTGGCAATTTAACAGGGGTGTGTACATTTTTATATCCATTGTGTGTGTGTGTGTGTGTGTGTGTGTGTGTGTGTGTGTGTGTGTGTGTATATATATATATATATATATATATATATATATATATATATATGTATATCTATATAATATAGTACATATAGATATACATATATATATATATATATATATATATATATATATATGGATCCCTATCAGCTGATTGAGTTTTCAGAAACTCAAAATGCATATTGGCAAGACGACATGATTGAATTTCAGAAAATCCAAAGCTTTTGAATGGAAAACGCGTTACAGTAAGGATTGGGAAGTTTGCCGTTTTCCTCATATAGTGTGATCTCAGAGTTGGTATATATATATAAAAAAAAAAAAGCTATATTTTTGTGTTTTTTTTTTTTTCTTTTTATACTTGAGTTTTCAGAAATTCGATCATATTGTCTTGCTGATATGAATTTCAAGTTTCCGAAAACTCATATGTATATATATATATATATATATATATATATATATATATATATATATATGGATTCACTTCAGAAGCTCAAAATACTGAAATCTCGAATTTCAGTATTTCGAGCCCAAGAAGCCAAATCCACACAACAGCGAAACCTGAAAACCGCAAAATTCAAAACCTCGAATACCGGAGGTTTTGAGTTTCGTGGTACTACCACACACACACACACACACACACACACACACACACACACACACGCACCATTCTCCACACAAACACACACAATCTGTCTACCACATGAAAGCAGGTGGGCAAGCAACACTGCACCCCCATGTCTCCCTACTTAAATATTCTCACTCCGAGGTCGCACTACATACAAACACACACAAAATACCACCACACGAGCTACATTCTCCTTGCACACACATCACAGCAACAAAACACACTGACACACACCACAGCCCTTACCCTAAACCCCTTAATACACACACGTACTTACCTGAAGACAAGACCACAGAGAAAGTTTAGAAGCGCGAAATTCAAAACCTCCGGTATTCGAGGTTTTGAATTTCATACTTCTGAACTTTCGCTGTTCTGTGGATTCGGCTTCTTGGGCTCGAAATACTGAAATTCGAGATTTCAGTATTTCGAGCTTCTGAAGGGAACCCATACACACACACACACACACACACACACACATATATATATATATATATATATATATAGATAGATATCGATTTTTTAACACCTTTATTAAAATATCACTTAAGATATATACACCCATACATTAACAGAAAAGAAAAGAAACCATCTTAATATTGTTTTCCATTCACACATATTATATATTACATGTTTTCTTTTCTCCATAAAAGCTTTCAGCCTAACATTACATCAATCACTCAATTTCTACCTTCCCTTAAACCTCATTCCTCTTTCTGAACATTATTCTACATGTATTCTTCCCACAAATTCTATTTATTTCTATGTAATGTGTGCCTTCCATTTTCTAAAGATCCATCTTCCAGTTCTTTAATGTCTTTTACAATATTCAGTATTTCAAATACAGTTGGTTTAGATTTTGATTTCCATTTTCTAGTAATTGCAGTTCAGATCCTGTGTCCCAGATCAGAATAATAATTTCCTTAGTTAAAACCAGTTCTTCCCCCAATATTTCTGTATAGCGCTGTGTATGGATTTTTTAAATATGTCAAATCATTACATTCCCAAAAAAAAAAACATGTTCCCAGCTACTCCTTTTTTCCCCATCACACCTCTAACATTTGCTATCTACTTGAGGAAGAAGTCTTTGAAGTTTGCTTGGGGTATAAAACACCTATGCAAACACTTCCAATCAAAAATCCTAAGCCTTCTGAACTTTGTTGCATACTTGGCATCAATACATATGTCCTCCCAGTGTTCCCTTGTAAATTGCTTTTCTACTCTGTCTCTTCCCACTCATTTCTAGCCTCCACTGAGTTGTTCTTTTACTTTTCATGCAATTTTTTACACGCAGTACTAATTATCCCATTTTTAACAGCAGATTCTGGTTTAGATTTGACTAAAAACTCTGAGTAGGTGTTTCACTAAGGACTCCCCTATCCTTTTCTCTGTGTCTATACTCTTGGTAGCAATCCCTGATATGGAGGGCAGTCTCTAACCTGCACTCCAAACTTCTTCTTGCTCTCATCCTACTCTATTATCTTTAATTCTCTATTTATTTGATTTCGGTTCCTTGTTTTTTACCAGTTTTCTCCAGTCTCCTCTTGCCTATTTCCTATACCCCTACTTGCATCCATCTCTATCTGCAAAATCTCCATTCTCCATTCATATGTTGGCTTATTTCTTAGCATACTTTTTGCAGCTTTATGAATATAATATTCTATTTGGCATTTATTATTCTCCTTAAGGACTTGCATCCAAAAATCACACTCTCTTCTTATTTCTTGGAAGTCCGCCCAGTCTCACACTTCATTGTCATCCCTTTCCCTTTGAATTCCAACCTTCTGCTTGTATTATATACATGAGCCTTAACTCTGAACCTCTAAAAAAGTCCTTCAAATCAGGTCACTGAACCTCTAAAATAGTCCTTCAAATCAGGTCATCCTAAACCTTTTGTTCAATCAGAGGATCAACTTATCACACTTAACTTTTGACCTCTTTCCCACCCAAATAATTTTTTTCTGCTGTTTATTAATTATGGTACACAGCTTTTCCTCTGGCTGATAAAAATATTCCTAACCTGTATATAAAAGTAAAGGTACTAAAAATGTTTTAACTCCTTGTATATTGCTACAAATATTCATAAACTAGAACTTCCAGTTTCTCAGTTTTTGTATTATCTGTTGTTTATTCTCTTCTCACATATCCGTAGCTAGCATAACATACTCCTAAGTACTTCATCTTATGTCCCCATAAATATGGATATTACTGAACCATGTCACGAGTGGGTACATAATTTATGGCTATAGCCTGTGTTTTATCTTCATTAATTTTATTTCTTGAAAAAACTTGAAAATGTCTCAGAATGTTCTACAACACCGAGCTGTCATTTTATGAATTTATAAAGTACAAAATAATATCATCTGCAAATAAAGCTAATGTTTCTTGATTGCCATGCCAGTTATATCCTTGAATTTTTGGGACCCTGATATTCTTTGCTAGTGGCTCAAACTATAAAGCAAATAAGAAAGGGAAAAGAGGTATCCCTACTTAGTTCATCTGCTCAACCACAACTTGTCAGAGAAAAACCCTCTCAATTTAATGCATGCCTGCAGTCTTTCATATATCCTCCTAATTAAACTTATTATTTTATCAGGGAATGGCAATGCTTCCATTGACCTACTCATAAAATCATAGCTTACTCTGTTGAGTGCTTTTCCTGCATCAAGTCCCACCAACAACAATGGTATTTTCTTACATTCTGCTTCCCTCTGGATCATCATTCCATTAATGTTGTGAAATGTTTGCCTCCCCTCCACAAATTGGCAATGATCAATATTTATTAATTTTGGTAACATCTTTGCTATTTGTTTAGCTAGTATAGACATAAACAATTTATAATCATGTTTTAAAATTGAAATGGGTTTATATGAGGCTGGGTCTAATGGCTGTTTGACCTCTTTGGATAATACAGCCACCACAGCTTCCTGTCAAGATGCTGGTGCTTCCCCTCCTTTTAAAATACTATTAAAGAAAATCTCCTTGATCTTTATCACTTTCTTCCCTTCTAACTTCCAAACTTCCACAGGAATACCATCTGTTCCTGGAGACTTCCCAGCAGATGGATTATACATCACTGTTTTTATCTCATCTCCCCCTATCTCAGCTATTAGTTTTTGAGCTTCATCTTTCTGTAATCTTGGCATAATTGTTTTCTATAAATACTTCCATTTGTTCTCTTTGTTGTTTTCCACATTCTTCTGCTTTATACAAATGTTCATAAAATTTATGAAATATCTCTACAGGATCTCATTATTTTCATTGTCATAGGCTCCGTAAGTTTGGCATTATCCCTTTCCTACTTCCTGTTGCCTTTGTCTGAGCTAAATGTTTTTAAGCTCTTGAGTTGTTATCAAAAATAGTTGCTTAACACCAGTCTTTCTAAACTCATGCATATTTTCCAAATGCCCTCTTATTTTCTCCTTAGCACTCTGCAATTACTCCTCTTATTCTGTGAGATTCCCATTATTCTGCAATATTTTAACTGTTTTCAGTCTCTCTAAATAATTCTTATTAATTCTTAACCATATCTCTTTCTCTTTTATTATGTCCCTATTCTTAACTCCATTTTCATTCAGTCCTACTTACTAGTTATTAGATACATATCAAAGCTTTCAATTAAATGTACACATTTCACTGAAATAGAACTTATTTCTTGTCTAGCACAGTTATTGTACCTTGGATAATAATGTGTAAATTCTGTCAGAGCTCCTACTACTGAACTGACTTTTTTCTCCATCAAATATTTTCATAAATTTCTTCAGAAATATGTCTTGTTATTTTTCCCTTCTAGGTTCCCATAGTCCATCCTCACTATTGCAAATCAAGTTCCACTCCCCACCGATAAGTGATATTCCCATTTTTTTCTTAATCTCCATAATAGTAGCAATTTTTTGGAATATAAATACATGCCAGTGTAATCTTCTTTCCTTGCCAATAGCCCTTTACTATCACAAATCTACCATTATTGTCATGTTTTCCTCTTCTATCGTTATTGGAGTTCCTTTAGCAATCAGTATTATTATTCCCATTTCTTTTGTTCCTATATTCTGCTGAACATCCATTCTAAAATCCTTTCTTTGTCAAATTTGCTTGCTCATTTATTTCCAAATGTTTCTCCTACAGCATTGATATTTGGACTTTGTATTTTTTACTATAATTCAATACTCTTTCCTTTTTGTCTATACACATAAGGCCATTCACATTCCTGAATACTATAGATAGAGTAGCCATTATGATAAAAAGCTATTTTCCCAATTATTATACATTAAAGATTTTTTAAATGTGTATTTCCACCTTTTGTCTTATATGTACACACTAATGTTTGTCAGGCTGATCTTTTATATGTTTGTTTCTTCTCATCTCCATTTAAACTTATGTCACATTTTCAAGACATTTTGCTTTAATGAAACCCTCAAACAAAATCTAATTACATTTCAGAATGCCCTCATCCCCTGTAAACTTAGGACTAACATACAATACTATTTACATTTTTAACAAATTAAGTTTAACATTCCGGATAGGAACAGTGGTCCCAAATCAACAGCTGCACCCACAGGTATAACCTAATCTAAAGTTAGGGTTGCCCATGCTAAAGCACATGTTACAGTCTTTGTTCCCGCTTACACCAATTGTTTTCTGGGTTTTTTCTTATCTATGTTCCCCCTCCCAGATGTGAATAACATCTTGGATGCTTTAAGAAACCATTAACTTTCAGAACTACGAAAAGTTGTACTGGCTACCTTTAAATAAAACTAAATTAGGCATTGTTCTGCTAAATGCATTAAAGTATTAAGGCTGCTGGAGATTCTACTATCATTTATTCACGTCCCATAATTTCAAACTTTATTTTTCACTTAATTGTTTATCATTTTACCTTTACATTTTTGCATTTTCCTCGGTAAAGAATGTTCAGAACTCAAAGGATTAATTTCTTGTACCTACTTATAGCTTGTCTCCATGTAAACATAGTCAGCAATGAGGAAAAACAGCTAACAACTTGCAGATGCATAAAGGAATCTTTGTGAATTTTACTCAAAGAAGAATGCATGGAATTCCCCTGGCTAACTGCCTTCACATGTAGACTTCTTGTCTCTCAATGACATAATGAGAAAAGCAAGTTAATATCTTTGCAAATGTAAAAAAAATTGCATTTTTCATGACTTTCATCATTCTGTCTTACTTTTCAAGCCTATTTACTTACAAAAATGATTTATACCATAAGCCGAGGATATTAATCTAGACATCCACCCTTGTAAAAACAAAGGACATTATCATCTTAGTTTTTCCATATAATATAATATAATCAGTACAATTTTGCACCCCGCTTAACCACAGCAGCCCAAGATCACACCATTTTATTAATTTAAACTTGCTTGTGTTGATTCTTTCTTATTTTGCTATACTGTAAAACCTATATTTCTTACAACTAAAATGGATGTTTACTTAATATCTTTATCACATATGATTACCAAAAAGAGCCCCACATTCAAAATATCCCAGACTGCACCCTATATAAAATGTTTTTATGATATATTATGCAGTTTATATAATGAAATGTATAGAAGTACTATTAAGAACAAAATTTTTCTTAAATTTACTTTTTTCCCTTTATTGTCCTTTTATCCATTAAAGACATAATGAAGGGTTTTCAATCCACAGTCCACCCACAAGTTTACCAACTTTTTTCAGCTAAAGTTCAAATTTTCACAGCCATTTTTATTTGCAAAGCCATATTTCACAAATGTGATTGATGCTTTATACTTTCACATTTATTCAGCAATTTCTGTGCTGCTGGTCTTCTTCCTGATTAACTCCATCTCCCAACACTAGACACCAGTTCCAGTCCAGGGAACTCTTGATTCTTCTAATCAGATCCTGTGCTTTTTTTCAGTCATTTTCATTTGGAACTGTAGACGTTTCACTGCCAATCTGTGTCTATGAGCTTTATTGTCGGAAGAATGAGAAGCAGGGTTCCTTTCTGCTTGCTGATTCACTTTATGTTGGATAGTCTTTTTTATTTCCTCCTTAGCCTATTAATCATAAATAAATGTCTTTGATCCTCCAGGAAAATACTATGAAGACAACTGGATACAGCAGCTTGAATTTCATACCTGATTGCTGGGATAAATTTGCTTCTCTTCTGCCTCATGTACAGTGATTAATCATTTTCAACAAATGTTCTGCTGTCTTTAGTTTTTAATATTTTTCCCTTCTTCCACAGTTTTGTCAGGATCAGCTCTTCCTGCTGGTATGATTGCATCTTTACTAATACAGGTCATGGCTGCTTTCTCATGGCCAGATTCGCAATATATACATGATGTGCACTTTCAATTAACAAATCCTGCTGTGGAACACCAGTCCAGTTTCTTATTCTCAGGTTTTCTCTGCGTGGCCTGTCTTCTAACTCTAGTATTTTTTTAAACACATCTTCTTGAAAAGCCTGATACTTAGCCAGCCTTTTCTTCATTTTACCATCTGACTATTGCAGTTTTATGAATTTATGTGAACAGTTAGTAAAAGTTTATTTTATTTTTCCAGCCTTTTGTTATTAGAGTTCATATATTCTTTCAGTGTTTCATTTATTTATTTATTTTAATCACCTCTGAGTGTATCTGATGTTTTCCTCTCAATTACAGGAAGCCATCTCTTGAACCAAAGCTGTAGCCTAGACTGTTTTTTTACTTAGCTGCAGGATCTTTCCGAGCTAGTGTTTTCTCTTCACATTTCAGTCTCATTCTTCTTTAAGGTTCTCCAAATTTTTTCTTTACTGGTATTTAGGCAGTGTACTTTACTAACCAGTAACTGAATTTTTCCCAAATAACAGTTTCAATGACACTCATTTTTCTCAATGTCTGTCCTTCCACTGGAAAAGCTGAAATTAAGCTGTTGACCTGTGTGCCATCTTCTTGGAAATCTGGCGTATGCAAGTTTTATCCAACCAGTTATTCACATAAGACATGTGAGCATGTTAAAAACTCTGAGTATTTTATGATATTTGCTTAATTTGGCTGCATACAAGAGTGATCTTATTAATAGTTATGGTACAGGAGCAGGACTATTTTGTTGATGGGTATGATTTCACTGGATTTTAAAATGTAGATGGGAGACAATGAGATTGAGAAGGGGGATTAATACTAAGGGTGTTATAAGTACATGATGGTTTTGTTGAGACATGTATTTTCAAGAGGATTTTAAATAGTAGATGAAATATTTCCATTTTTTATTTAGAGATTTCCACAGTTTTACAACATAAACAGAGAATGAGCAGTCAGAATTATGATTTATGATTTTTAGATTTTTGAGTAAGCACTAAGTGTTGGCTCAGTGAATGCAGTTCTCTGGAGACTAGTAAGAGTTTAAATACCTTCAAGGGAGGTATAAAAAATCAAATAACATACTCAACACTAGACAATAAATTTTGCTTTCCTGTTGCAGTACACAACAACAGTAAAATGCACTGCAGAATAGACGCTCACAAAATGTTGTTAAGGATATATTTATTTACTGATTTATTTATTTATTTATATTTGTTTACCAGGGTACTGCACTGATTAATACTGACCAGTTTCAGGCTTAGCCTGAAAGAAATACAAAACATTTCACAAACAAAAAATACAGAAATTTAAGCAATAACAGAATAGTTTAAACTAGCTACATAGAAAAAACAGTGTACATACATTCCAGTGAGCAAGCACTGTACAATCAAGCAGTATATAATGTACAATATATACATTAGTTTCTAAAGTAACTCAGTCTTCAGTGAATCTTGAGAAAAGAGAAGAAACTTGAAAAGGAGATGGATTAGGTGATGGTTTATCATTATTATCCAGAATCACAGATGCTCAAGTACATATGCGATATGTCCTGCTTCCCAAACAATGGAATGCCGAATACCGACATTCCCGACTGACCAATCTTACCCCTTTCTGGACCCCATGTTAATGCTTGTTCCTAGGTCCAGAGTGATAGGGTGTGTTTATGTTGTGTATACCAGAATTTGGCATTCTGACTTTTGCAGAACTATGTCGAGCGTACGTGATTCTGGATAATGAAGTTAAACCTTAGCTGGTATGTCCTATGCCGAACAGTAGCATTTGGTTTGGATGAAGATGTGATTTTTGAGTTGCATTCTGAATCTGGAATAAGTGTTGATTTCCTTAATGTCGATGTGGAGAGCTTGAGAGAGTAAAGCATGTGCAGCGCTAGTTTGGGTCTATGGTTAATAAGAGTTGGAGTAGCTTGTGAGCAGTGTCATAGGTTGTATGAGGATGTTTTTTCATGAAGTCTAGCTGCAAGGGAGTAAATGTGTGCAGATGGAATAGTTTGTAGAGCTGGGATCCTAAAAGTAGTTAAGATCTTTGTTTTATGGGTAGCCATTTACTTTTTTCTAGGGTGATGCAGTGATGCTCACATAAAGGCGAATTTGAAGTGAAACAGCAAATGCTTTTAGAGGTATTCTGGCAATTTTTATCTTGGAGGAAAAATCGGAAGCCCATATTCAAGCTGAGAAAGGGAACTGCTTTGCCAATGGCTTCTCTGACTTCAATATAGAGGATAAGTGAGAGATGGGGGGAGGTCACAAGGACGTTTGTTAATAAATATGGAGAAGAGGAGGGGGAAAAGAATGGATCCTTGTGGTACACCTTTGGTAATAGGTGCAGATTCTAATTGAGGGGGATCCTGTTTTAACTTTGAAGTGTCTTTCAGTTAGAAAGTTTTTAAACCAGGGAGCATCAACTGAACTGATTCCAATTCCAATTAGTTTGTTTTGGAAAAGATAGTGGTCAGTGAGGTCAAATGTCTTTGTCATGTCTATAAATAGGACACCTGTAAGGAGAGCACTATCACAGTTTAGCTGGATGTCATCATTTAGGGACAGAACTGCTGTCATAGTACTTTGTCCAGGCCATAATGCATGTTGTTTGGAGGAGAGAAGGTGGTATTGCTGGATATAGAGGGAGAGTAAGGGTATAGACTTTCTTTTCAAGATGTTTGCCCAGAATTGAGAGGATGGATATTGGGCAGAAGTGAGAGGTATCTTTTGGGTTGGTTTGCTTTGGGGGGGGGGGTTAATTAGAGCAGTTTTCCAAATCTGTGACATGTTATTTTATGCGAGACATAAATTAAATACATGGGTGAGAGGAAAACATAGATGCTCTCTGCAGTGATATATGAACCAGGGGTTTATGTTATCAGATCCAGGAGGGCTGTCAGTGGAAATATCTTCAAGTACCATAGAGACTTCTTTAGGACATATGTATTTGAAGTGTAAGAGGGGGAGAATGATGGTGGGGTGGGCAATGCATGATCTGTGGGAGGTGTGGAGTATATTGATGGGAGAATGCTAAATTCTTTAAGAAAATCCTCTGGAAAAAGTTTTCCTGTGCCACATTGAATGGTGTTTGTAGACAGGATATTATGAGGAGATTTTCTTCCTGTAAGTAGGTTAACCTCTTTCTAAAATGTTTGGGGGGATGTTAGAAGGTAGTTTGTTTCTTTGTTTGTAGATTTTTTTGTACCTACTGATAGACTTCTTGGCTAAGTTATGTAAGACTATAAAGGAGGTATGGTTGTTAGTTATGAGGGTCTGTTTCCATTTTTGCCATGCTTTATCCCTTAGAGTTAAAAGATGTTTGAGTTCAGTGCATAGCCATTCACTTTTGGTGGGTTTATAAAGCCTGTGGATAAGCTGGAAGAATTTGTCTTGCAGCTGGAGTAGAAAGTTGGTTAGGCTTACAATCTGCAGTATTAGGGCTTTGTGAAGACAGTATATGGTTCCAGTTGTGAGCTGTGATAAAGGTTCAGAGTTTGCCTATATTTGTGCTTCTCTGGTTTCTGAGGGCTTTTGATGTTGGGGTAGTTTTATAGATGGTTGACAGCTGTAAAGGTGACTGGGCAGTGGTCGCTTACTGATGGTGGCAGAATGTTAATGTTGGTGATGACATTTAATATGTTTGTAATGATCACGTTGAATGAGGAGTATTTGAGGTAAGATCTTGTTGGTTCTTTTATGAGCTGAAGGAGATCTAGGTCTGCTAGGAAAGTACCCATGTCAAATGAAAGTGGGCCAAGAAAATGAAGACTAAAGATGCCTAGTATGATTATGTTATTATTTTTGGGACAGTGATTAAGGATGTTCGTGATGAGTGACTTGAATTTATCTAAGGAAGAAGGGGGTAGTAGATAGGCTGTAGCAATCAGTAGTGGTTTGCCTTTGTGAGTTGGAAATTTTTGGAGAATCCAGTTAGGATCAGAGTCTGAGAAGGAGTTTCCTTGAGTAATGACTTTTGGGTTTAGGTTATTTCTGTACAAAATTAGAGCGCCTCCACCGGATAGTTTGCCTGATATAGCATCACTGACATTCTTGTAGGAGGTTAAAAAGTGTTGGAAGTTGGGGAAGTATTTTTTGACCCAGGAAGCTGTGACTGCTAGAATGCCTGGGTTGTGCTGGGAAATAAAAGCACATATGTAGTTTAGCTTGTTTCTGATGCTATGTCATTGAGGAGGGCACAGCCAAATGTAGGAAAGGAGTAGTGCTGATGTTGAGGAAATGGAGTTGATGAGCTGGGGTTGGTTTCAATGCTACTCTTAAGGGGGAGTATAAAGATTATGGAAGATCGTCTGAATGAGGTCTTTGGTATTTTTAGGCAGAGAAAAAAATTGTTTCTGAGCATTAGTAATCATACAGAAGAGTGATCCTGGCAGTGGTGAGCTGCAAAATAGGTTTGGTCTGATTACTGGGGGTTGTGGTGGTGGTTTGTTGGTGAGGAAGTTATGAAAGTTGGTGTAATACATAGTGATATGATGATTGATTGTGTAAGTGTTTTATGAAGATGTTTGTTGTTAGTAGTAGATGGTGAGGGAGGTGAAGAGGAAAGAGGAAGGAGGTAAAACAGAGTAAGTTGTGGAAAGAGGACCATGATACTGATTAGATGTGTGTTGTT
The DNA here is from genome assembly GCF_019279795.1 of Protopterus annectens. Lineage (NCBI taxonomy): Eukaryota > Metazoa > Chordata > Ceratodontiformes > Protopteridae > Protopterus > Protopterus annectens. Next base: position 780,370,006 of record NC_056739.1, on the reverse strand, counting down.
TTTGCACAGGAAGATGTAAGTGGAAGTTAAGACTTCTAATATTATAGTAATGACTATCAGGGTAGGGGATATTTCTAAACAAAAGAGGACTGGTTACTTAGTTGGAAATGTCCAATGAGCACTCTTACACAGACCAAATGGAATACAACTAAGGGTAATAAATGAAGACTGGTGAAAGATAACAACTGGAGGTGTGGAAAGGGGGAGGTTCAGCTTAGTTACATGTTACATATTACAAGACATACAGTATAAGTTGTTGAGAATGTGGCAGTGTACAGAAAAGGAGCCCTTAGAATTTTTGCTTATGTGGGGTAGAAAATAAGCGTGCATAATGGACAAAACAGGAAAGGGAGGAATTAGGGTAGGGTTACAAAAAAGATTGCGAAGAAATGGAAGTATAAGAAGTTATAAAAGGACAGGAAAAACAGCATAATTTGGTAGAACAGGTGTAGCTTGGTTCTTGGAAGATTAATAAGTTATGTGGTAAGGAGATGGCCGTAGAAAGATGGGAGAGGGGAGATAAAATGTGGAAGGGCAGAATGGACTAGCTGTACTGAATTAGGAAGAGAGGTAAGAGTTCTGTTCCTAAAGGCTATTACATAGAAGCCTTGGTAAGAGAGCCCTGGAAGGACACTAGCTACATAGAAAATTATTAAAGCCAGTTATCTTGACTTTGAATCTAGGCATCATTCTGGGTAATGGCAAAATACCACTCAAAACAGGTGTCTTTCCTGCCACAGGTAAATGCATACTAAACTCAGTAAACATCATAATCAGCTCCTCAAGTGTGAAGCAATGTGCAGTGAATTGTAAGTGGACTTCACGTGAATGAAGGTGTGTGTGACAGATTTATTTGTGGTATTTCCAGTGAAGATTATAAAGAGACATTATATTTTATTTCTAAGAGTATCTGAGTTTGCCCTTCAAATGGAAACTGCAAATTATGACATAAAAGCAGCAGCAAAAGCCTGAGGTGCCTGAAGGACCAGTGTATTAGATTAAAATGCAGGTTCAAATCAAAACTGTAGGAGTCTATGCTGTCATTGCAGTAACAAGAACTGTAGTCATCATGGATATAATTTTAAGAAAGAAAACTGGCATATTTGTGGTAAACTCAAACATATCAAGACAGCACACCAGAGAAAGTTACAGTTGTGTATTAAAAGCAAACATTTTTGAAGATTAGAAAATACAAAATACATTACAAAAGAAAATTATTAGGACCAACCACTCCCTTGCTCTCTGAAAGTATTATTTCCCAGAGACAATAGTAGACCCTTGCAGTAGTCTATGTGAGAATGGGTGTTAGAGAGGGAATCCACAGAAATAATCAAGAGGACATGTGAAAGGTAGAAAAAGGGGGACGTGGGAATGTATGATTGGAAGGTTGGTAGAATATTAAGGCACTTAAAATGGCAGACTAGATTTTGTTGCTAAGTGATAGACAAAACATGCTTTTACAGCCATGATGATAAGAAGAAACTTGATGGTGAAATACACAAGGGGGAGCCTTTATCCATTCTTCCCCCACAGAAATGGTTTCAGTATTTTCTAATTAATAGATGTAAGGCATGTCACTTTTGTTCTAGTGAGACAAATTTATTAGCTTTTGAACAGATCACAAGTATAGTACGTTAGAAGAGCAGATGGTAAAGTGACCAGTGACTGTGGTGAAAGGACAGGGTCCAGCCCTGTGTGGGTGAATTCACTGCAGACTCTTAGCCTGAACCGTAGTCAAATTATATAAGTGAGTCAGAGTATGTCATATTAGCACATATCACTTGAGGAAGTACCTGAAATATATGGAACAGTTTTCAGATAGGAGCTAGACACTCTGCAAGACGTCAAAGCTAAAGAATTAGTGAACACTAATAATCTTCAAATGTTTTGTAAGAAATCTTCACTTTTCTTTGCAGTGAAACATTGAGTTCTATTTATTTTGAGATTACAACCCTGACAGAGATTCAGGTAGCTGACAGAGAGCTGTATCTGTTGCCATGCATAGAAGAGCTGACAGTTATGCTGAGTGAAAGGATGGTGTTTTCAAAATCTGGCCTTGATTCAGCATACCAGTAAGTATTACTTGATAATTAATCCAATAAATGTTTTACTATCTATGCTTATTAAGGTTTGGCTTTAATATATTATTTTGGAGTTTGTTCCACATGTTCGATTTTCCAGCAAATTGTGGAAAGCTTGTTAAAGGACTTCACATTGGTGGTTGAAAGTAGGAATACAAATTTGTAATTAATTACCTAGTTGGGCTTTTCTGCACTCAGGAAAATACTAGCTGAAATTAAATACTAAAGTTCATGCTTCTTATAACAATGTACTGCAAGCACTGCAATGCCCTGCACTGAATATACTGCTATTACTGCTAAGACTAAAAAAAAAAAAAAAAGACAAAAAGAGCACAAGGATCCACAGCTACATGAAAAAAAACAAACTATATGACACAATTTACATGAGTATTTTTCTGTTCTGATTATTTATAAGAACGATGGCACTTGATGTATCTCTATCTCTTAGTACAAGAAATCTGGACAAATCTTGACATAATGAGGGAACAAAGACCCAAAATCAGGGACAGATTTTAACTTTTGCTCTTATAAACTTAGAAAGTTACAAGAATAACAGCTTTTTTTGTTACCATGCAATTTTAGAAGGACAGGGAGTCTTAAATTTGAATGTATGTCATTATTTAGTGACTTCAGTCCTTACTGATTTCCCAGAAAACCACAACTTTTATGAGGAACAGACCAAAGAAAAGAGGTAAAAATGTGGACATTCTGCAAAAATCTGGACAGTTGAGAGGTATGATTATTGGCATTTCGGTCTTTTTTAATTTTTGGAGTATTCAAGAGAATATAAGAAATATGAAATGTGTACTGTTGTGAGTACAAAGCAAGCACTCGACTTTCCACCCTTCCTAGGGACACAGGTTATCTTCTTGTTATACCTTCCATGCTTACTGTACTCCTAATTCACTGATATTGTAAATAATGTGCTTTTTGCTTTCACAAAGTGTATTTTTGTAGTTCACAGAGATTCACATTGTTTTATAGCAAGAGAAAATAAGACAAGGACTTGAGACCTCTGTAAAAGGTGCCGGTCAGGTTTAAGCAAATTGACTGAGAATTAAATTCCAAAGTACCACGGAGACTTTTAACTTTTAAGAAAGCTGACTACAGAGTTAAGAAGTCCAATTGTAAACCTGGGTATATCAAATAAAATAGAGTGCTTGGGGTACTTGATGGATAAAAATGTAATCTGTCTTTCTTTTGATAAACTTAACGTTGTTTCAATGTTGAATGAAAAAAGTAACAATCGTTTTGGGGCAAAATCAGATTTTACAGATTTTCCCTCCTAATTAAATCACTAGACCATTCTGTAGGCTGTGGAAAGAATAGCAGAAGCATCAATAGCAGAAAGGTTTGAAAAGGTGCAAAGAATTGTTGATATGTGAATTGTCCAGTATGTCATGATCAGGGGGTTACTCATTTTAGCATGTGGTTATAGTATCACTGCACTCAGCCTGCAACCAACTGTAGGTCCACCTTAAACTTTGGCTCTAGCACAAAAATATTCACACAGATAACAAAAGAAGTTTTGACAAGGATTTTTGGAGTGAAGAAATTCCACCAGTGCTTGTGGCAAAGGAAACTGAAACTGGTGACAGATCATAAACTATTACCCAAGTTGTTTGGAGAACAGAAAAGTCTATCAATTATGGTCATTGCACATATTCAAAGACAGGCCATTATTTTATGTGCATGAGTTTATTACTTTGAGTGCTGAGCTCCAGAAGCACATCATAGTGCAGATGAGCTTTCAAAGATGGATAAAAAACTGGCATATACCAGACTGTAGATAATGAAGACAAAAATTCATTGGTTTTGTCACAGTATCTTACTTTGCCAAATTGTATCATAGTTTACGCCCCTGCTGTATTGTTCCTGAATAGATGTGATTTGATTAAACCTGACACAAGTGCTGCATTTCAGAAAAAGCACCAGCTACAAAAGACATACAATAAGCAGAGCCTTAGCTGTTTCTGATACAGTGTGCCAGCTTAGTGACATGAGAACATAAGTGGATTTCTTTAGTAGTACCAGAGTAAACGTGTCTCCTGTAAGGTGTAAGGAAGAAGCTCTAGTGATACATATCAGAGACATGGGGATCAGCTGAGATCAGGAGTCACTGTGGAGATACAGGAGTCTGAGTTGGTGACCCCATTTCTCACAGGGTGGACAGTGACTGTCTAGATTTACCCAGTCCTGAACATCAACTAAACCTTTAGCAGGATATTAGAGAGCCATGTGATAAGTCTGAAGTGCATGAAGTATTAAGGGTTGCAGTATTCACAGTGAATTTGTAAAACATGCTGGCATCTTGACTCCTGAGGCAGAAATAAAACAAGTTGCAATATAATGTATTAAAAAAATTAGTCTTTTTTTTTTTCATAGTGAACTCTGATTATTAAGTCATCCCCGAAATGCTTAATATGTCTTCTATTTTGTTTTAAAAAGTGATGATGGTGCATTAAGCACAAGCATTCTACTTTAAGACATATTGGACTTTCCAAAAAAGCATGTTCTTGACTTTCTTGACTGGTCTACAGATTTGAATGTAGAGGAATATATGACAAGTCCGAGGTTGTGACTTACTAGAATATTCTCTCTACTCTGAGCTACAGTGATCTCAGGATTTGCATATATAAGTAACAGGTGTGTGGGGACACAACCCCCCTCCACTGCAGTGGAGGGGCAAAGCCCACTTGCAAAAATAGTGTAACAGTGTAACGAGAAGTTTTGATATTTTCTTTTTTCTCTCACTATTTCCATAAGTTTCAGGACCCATGATTTTGAGTCTTGCAGTTGTAGAAATGGAGTCTCTTCAGATTGCTGCATGCTGCGTTACAATTGTAGTATGGCAGTCATAAAAATGAATTTCCTTCTAGAAAGTAAATGATTGGTAATCATTTGAAATATTGGGACCTTCTTGAGTGAGTCCTGAAACATGGAGACTGAATAGTAAAAACAATAAAAAAAAGGAATTACATATACTAAAGGAGAGATGGGCATTTTGTGGTTTGGTGATCTCAAAATTAATATATATATATATATATATATATATATATATATATATATATATATATATATATGGGTCTACTTCGGAAGATCGACTTACCACAATATTGAACCCCAGTTCATCGGGATGACTTCACCAAACCTTCATAATATCGAACTCCCGGAACAGTAAAAACTAACCCCGGGAAAAGAACCACTTGGCCACCATGGTGATTCTTGCCCTCTCCCCACGGTAGTGCAATCTCGGAGTTGGTATATTTGGTTTGGGGGGGGCAGAGATCCCTACATGGTGGAGAGTGAAGGACAAAGCCCCCCACTTTGGAGGGTTTTCCTGCTTTGCTGTCTGTTTTGTCCTGGTGGTCAAGTGGTTCTTTTCCTAGAGTTAGTTTTCATTGTTCCGGGTCTACTGTGGTAAGTCGATCTTTTGCAGTAGACTATATATATATATATATATATATATATATATATATATATATATATATATATATCAAGTTCTGGTGGCTTCCCAAATACATAAGGGGGAGCAGTGAAGCCTGCCCCCCCCAACAGAAATGAAGTTTAAAGGATAAGAATGACGTTTGAGATTTGCTGTTCTGCTGCAGTTTCTTATTTTTCGGTGTTCGGCATTTGGAGTGCTGACTTTCATTAGGGAGCCAAAATGGTTGCCCTTCATGCTCTTTATGAGTTCTTCACAATATGTGATTCTATGCCCCTACACAAACACATCCCCAAGAATTTCCCCAGTTTTTCACTGGCCCTTTGGTTTACCATCTGAAGTAATGTAATTTTCAAAAGCACATTGCAATCGCACATTTATCTAGAGCAATGATGGTGGTGGTGATGATTTGAGGTGGTATGCTCTGTAGTAGCTGTTCTTATGCTTGAATTACTTCTCAAAATGTGACTACCATGAGCAGTGAATTTAGACTTCAGACAGATGGTTTGCATCCTTATTCTGGCAGTTGATGTCCTTATTTCTGACCCTATGTAATGCTCATGCACCTTTTTGTTGGTTCCACAAGTACTAGTTGAACAATTTTAAATGCAGTGCTGTGTTTAATAGCAACTTTGATACATGCTGTTTTAGTGTTTACTTAAGCATATAGCTTGAAGCACACGTGTACTGTCAACCTCTTTAGTAAACATGTTAACCTCTTGAGTCTACTTTCTAGGTCTGATACTTAGTTAGCAGCAATCATTTGATCACTGACTTTCAGATGCTATCACAAGAATCCCTGTAGGTCTACAGCAATTACTGTTATTTACAGGGATCCTAACATGCACAGGCTCAGAAGGAAGTTATGACTGTAAATAAAGCACATTAACAGCATTCATTTCCTCTTAAAAGAAATGTAAAAGGGTGTTAAGAATATTAGCATCATATTAAACCATTACAAGTACAAATGAAAAGCAAATAAATTAAATTAAATGTAGTTTAAGCACTATCTAAAATATGTCCTTCATAAAAATTATAAAGGTAATTCAGATGAAACACATTGCTAGAACGTCAAGCTGCATTAAAATATTATGTTACCAAGGTACATGATGTTGAGTTGTAATGTTTGCAGTTCTGGTATTATCAGTGACTCCAGACTGAGGAAAAGCTGAAAGTATTAGGATGATTAAAACCAGCAGACCCCAGAGTATTCAGCACCTGGGGTGAACCAACTATAAAATGTTTGCAAGGAGATCACAATATCTAGTAAACTAATAAACCAAAGGCAAACTCAAGACAATAACCAATAACCCAACAAAATGTTCTGTTCAAATATACAGAAACAAGTGCAGATGTCATTTCCAAAGAGGTTCCAAATGAGTGCTATTAGTGAAAAATATCCAGCTATCCTAAATGACCAGGTGGTCAATTAAATGGGACACAAGTGCTTTTAAGCTCCTGCAGACCAGTCTACTCTGAAAGAGAAGACTGGAAACTGAAAAGGAAAGTCACCACAGAGCAGAGCTACATTTGTCACAAAGTGCAAACTTCAACAGAATGGGAAGTTAAACCAATCTGAGACACAGGAACAGGTCACGGTTGGTTACAGGACATTCTGTCAGATACCAAATGGCTAAATTATAACATTGGCCAAGACAAATCTGTCAAAGGTAAAAGTCTCAAATGACTTTTCTGTGAAGATGGCAAAGCCCCCAGATTAATAGCAAGTAAACAAACCTGATCTTATTGTACAGGAAGACATCAGAAGAAATAAAGCTAACAGTAAACTACCCATGTGGGGGCTTATCCCAACTTTAAATATACTAACATTAGGATTGCTTAACCTGGGGAGGGGGTAAGCTGAAAACGTCTTTACTCCAAAAGTTCTGCTCCCTCAAAGTGCTACTGTTGATACATATGACTAAAAATGGGTTTCACTGCTTATGGTTGAATATTCCTATTTGAAACAAGTTGCAGTGATTAAGTCCCCACACCTCTGTGCATAGAGCTGTGCCTTCTGTACCCTCATACTCTGAACACTGTGTTTGCAAAAACCTCACTGGAAATAAGAACATTTTTTTTTAATGTTTTAGCATTGCTTGTCTTGGCTCATTATTATAATTCCACCTGATGGTCAGACAGATGACTGACTACAGTTCTGACTGACAGGCAAATTAAGCTGTTGGACAGTGAAACTGATGTTCTTGGAAAGAAAAAAACATGAAAAAAAAAACCAGCAGTTACACCAGGCAATTAACTGGCAGATCAGTGCTGTCCAATTAATTACAGAAAGTAGAGTTTAGCTTAACTAAACTGAAGGTCTCAAATCATAGGAGATCTGTATTGATAAATAGCTATCCCTCATCGTTTACCTTTGCATTCTTATCATTTTATGTTGCAGTATTATTATCGCCAAGTCTGTTTGGTTGCTAGCTTTGGTCCCTGTTGATCCCACTAAGTCTACTTTTCTTACTGTTGATAATTGTCTGTGGTTCCCCCATTTTCCTTCCCATAGTCCTATCATTAATAATGGACTTGTCCCCACATGACTATCAACTCCTTGTTTTTAACTGTCATTTTCATATTTTCTGTTTCCCTATTGACCTTTCGTGTTTCAACCATCCCATGAGACCTATCCTTTATGCCTGTTAAAATTATGCTCTGTCATTGCAAGTCTTTGTTTGACTTAACTTCACTTAATGTGTTCATATTAATGATCCCTTAACAGTACATTCTTGTTCTGTGTTACATAATGCAGAGTGTTGCTTGGTGTGTTTGCATTGTTGTGCCTTTTGCCTAAGACAGGTCGAAAAGATCACTTAAATTAGGATGTTTACCAAATTTATGAAGGCATAAATTATTCAATAGGTATTAAATAAATTATGAAATTTATTTTGCCATGTTGCATTTTTATTTCTAAAATACATCTTTTTTTTTTTTTTTTGTTAGTATTTTATATAATATTCTGGAAGTTTCTTTTTACAGACATGGCAGAGTTCTTCTTTTAACACTTCATAATCAGAGATCGTGGAGATTCTAAAATTACAGTTGCCCTGATACATTTTGGTGACGCATAAAGGTGCAGTCTTCAAGCACAGAGATAAGGTTGACTCTTTCTTGGCCCATAGTAAATATGTTTAACATTCTCATTCTTCAGTTGTATTTGAGAGGATCTTTAAACAGAAGCATAGTGATGACAGATCAGCTGATATGAGCCCCTATGTGCAGCTATCAGTCAACAGTGCTGTTACAATGTCTGCTGTAGCACCATGCATTCTGCTTTAGGAAAAGATTCTGTTGTAAAAAGAACTGACGTAGTGAAGTACTTTCATGTGTAAGGAATTTAACATCTGTCTGATAATGCCCAGAAACCATTTGTCAGAGTTATGTACATAGAGTTGACAAAACATGACATGGCAAAAAAATGTAGCAAAGTAAGTACAGAATTTAGTATTATGGGAAGCGATGTATAGGGCGGTAAAATATCTTGTGTGTATCTATAGCATATGGGATTTTTGTCTGGGAGTTTAGATAATCCAAGTAGACTGCAGCTGAAGCACAGATCTGACTGTGCTTGTCAAAGTGCTGTAATGATGCCTTTTGATGCTGACATTTCTCCTGTGCAACAGCTACAGCAGTTTTGAAATTGTTTATCCTGTTGTTGGCCATGCTTTAACACCAAGCCTGGGTCACTGCCTTATGAGGCAGGAGAAGCTTAAATAATTTCTTACATAAGGATGCAGTTCATTTAAGAAACACTGGAATTTTCTGCCAGCTCTGCACAGCCCCTCACTAACCCATGCAGCCACGTATACTCTCCCGGTGTATATTGTTCTTTCATTGGAATAAGGAGGCAAAAAAGGGGGTCATGTTAGTCATACTGCACCCGTTTTATTGTTTCTCTGTACTTGTCAAAGTTATAGAACACTAAGGTAGATTGTCAGCTGTTACATCATCTGACAGGTGCAGGTGAATGTTTCCAAGCAATAGAACACATTAAATTGTTTTGGCATAAGTCTTGTGCTTTTCATTAATTCCATTTATAAGGGGTACTGGGCCCCCCATAACCCTTTACTTTCCACTTTTAAAACTTGCGAGATTCAGTGGGGTAAAGAATGTACTAGCCGCCCTTACAGCAAACAGACAACAGTATACCCTGTCTGTCTAGCTGTTTGTCTTTCTGTCAGTCTGACTATCTAAATAAAATAAAACTGGGCTGTCTTGCATACTAGTAAATGTTTTGCCTAGGAACACCGGGCATTGAGATTCTGGGTCAGTTCTTACTCTGGATTTGGGATTTTTCAGCTTTAGCCACAAAGGATTAAAAAGCTAACTTATTCTCCATATGTGACAAGGAACTTCAGCTTTTTCATTGGGTCTGAATTTCTTCTCATACCAAGTGAGTGATCCAGACTCATAGGTTCATAGGTGTGTACTAGGCTAATGGCCCTGAAGCCTTTTCAAGCCTAGCCCAAAGAATTACCCTGGCATCATGCCACCCGACCTTAGTTTCCAGGGCCTCTGTTGAGTAGAGCCACTGGAGTTATCTTTGAGGTGAATTTTCTATTTCCCATCCACTCATCAAGATTTCTCTTGAAGAGGGCCAGTGAGGTGCTCTGTTTGACATGTATGGAATGAATATTCCATAGCATGGGCAGTCTCTGGGTTATGAACCTGAACCTCCAGCACATTCTGTTGATTGTGGTAATGAGGTTGAGGTCTCTGGAGTGTGTGGTGCGGAGGGATTTGGATTTCTTTAGATGTAGCATTTCTAACAGAGCTGGGGCAGACATGGCTTTATAAGTCAAGCAGAGATCACCTCTAAGCAGGTAATATGAGACAGAATAGTTGGAGTTTTTTGAGTCTGTCCATACAGGACAAGTGTTTAAGGCCTAGGATCCTCTTTGTGAGGTACTTTTGCTGCCTCTCCAGTTGTTGCAGGGTGTATAGTGAGGTGCATGCCAAATTGGGCATTGTACTCAATGATTGGCCTAATGAGGGAAGAGTAGAGGGAGACATTGACCTCTTTCTTCCTGGATGCAAAACCCTTAGTAATGAGACATGTCACACAGAAAGACTTTCTGACCACAGTGGCAGTGTGGTGGTCAAAAGAGAGTTTGCTATCAACCTGTGTTCCCAGATCTCTTATAATGCCTTCTATGTTCAGTGGAATACCATTGATGTGGTAGTTCAGGGGAACTGGGTTTTTCCCAAAGGGGATGATGACACATTTTTTGTCATTGAGCTTAAGGCCATGGTTCTGACACCAGTCATTGGTCTCAATGAGGCCTTTTTGTAGGATGTCAACATCACTTGGGGAGTTAATAATGGTTCCCAATTTGCAATCGTCTGCAAACTTTGTCAGCCATATTCCCTTCGTGTTGGACTGGACTTCTGAGAAGTAGATACCAAACAGGAGAGGACCTAGGACCAATCCCTGTCGGACTCCACTCATGCCTGGTCAGCAGTCTGACTTTTAAGTCAGCTACTTTCACACTGCGAGTTCTGTCTGGGAGCAAGTTTGCAACCCACCTAGTGATATAAGGGTTAATGCCTAGCTTACTGAGTTTTTATATGATTCCTGAGTGGGGAATGGTATTAAAGGCCTTGGCCAGATCAAAGTAGGCTGTATGAACCACCTTGCCTTCATCCACAGCTCTGGTGACTGACTCAAAGAAGTCAACCAAGTTGAGCAGGCATTATCTACCCTTCACAAAACCAAACTGTGTGGGATCCAGAGTTTGGAGATTCAGTATATCCTTGTTTATTAGGTCCATGATGATGCGTTCCATAGCTTTGCATGTATGTCCAAAGATTGTCCCCCAAGCAATAGGCCATTTCTTCTGAGCCCATTTTATCAAGGACCTTTTGATCTGGACTAAACTGGTGATGCAGCAGCTAGCCATGGTTATTGTACCATTTTCTTCAAGATGTGGCAACCTCAGAGTCAGTTATGTTAAAGTACAGCGGGTATGCTCACTGTATGAAACATGTTGATAGCTTTATATTTCACAGAAATATTTTCTTTTCCTGGTATGAGCTTTGCTAATATTCCATTTCAATTCTGTATTCTAAAGGAAAGGTAAGCTGTATGTAGCTTGTGGGTTATTAAGGCTCAGTGTATACACAGAGGCCATTTATCTAATGAAATGTAGCCCTAGTTATTTTAGCATGAGTTGTTTTAAAGACAAAGAAGGCAGATCAGTTCCAACCAAACAACAATGACAGTCACATAGCTTTTGTATTTCATTCTAAAATCCATCAAATATAAGCTATATTTGCTCTGCGGTTTTAGTAGCCCATTATAAATGTAGACAGGAGGAACATGATTTTTTAGTGGGTCATTGTAGATGCAGACAGGTGAAATACTATTTAAGATGAAGTGGGCCAAAGAATCTGCTCTAATCAGGAAGCTCCATATAGAACACTGATCAAACTACAGTAGACCTAGAACAAGTACCGGACCACCTGAAAATGTACTGATTATGACTTAAGTGCTAGGAGAGAGGGATGCAGCTCAAGGAACATGGAATAGCTCCTTACTCTGTGCCCCATAGCAGAGATACATGGTAATGTTATGAGTATCTGACAATGCAACAGCCTCTTACTGTACTGTTTCTCAAAAAATTATTTGTTCTGCGGTTCTTTAGGGTAAACAAATTAATATGTTATGAAGAAAAAAGGTAAGAGCTGTGCTTGTAAATGTTTCTTTCCTTTTACTGTCATTGCAATAGTCAAAAACGCCCCAGCTTAACAAAAGAAAATAGAAATGCTGATGTCATGACAATTTTCTAGGATCTCTGAAGCTCAGACTTCAGCAGCAGGTTAGAAATAGCTTACCCATGTTGTCTTCCAAATCTTCTATCAGCTAATTAAGCTGCTGATCACAGTCACTTCTCTCTCACAAGAATGGCCGTATGTCTGCGCGAGCATTCTTAAATTTCCTCATCTTTTGTTTTTCAAACCTCATCAAAAATTCTATTCCGTGTATTCATTATCCACTCTGAAAAAAAGGTTTCCTTACATTTCTCCAGAACCACATTCTATCTGTCTTCTAACAGTATCATCTTATTCTTTTGTGTGACCTCTTCTGAAAGATATTACCCTCTTAACAGTGTTGATCTCCTCCATGTAAATTTACATGCTTCTGCCTGCACTCATTGTTTGTTCTTCTATAGTAGCAATGTGTTAAAGTAATACACACTAAGGAACACAAAATGTGCCAGGACGGGGTAACATCATGCAGTATATGCTGTTTTACACTTCACCTGAGCTCTTAGATGCCACAGTGAAGTGAGTGAGAAAAGTTTGCTTTTTGATACTGGGATAGTAACACCTACCCAGAGCTGCTGCTACCTTTGTTACACCTCTATTACAGCAGCATTATTCACTACCAGTGATAGCTTGGGACTGAAATCCACTTGCCAGTGTTAGGGAGGCTTTTAATACTGTCATACTGTGAATTCTATGCCCTAGACCTAGGCTTTGATGCATTCTAAGGGGCATAATGGAAGAACTAGAGATATGAGTCAGGTAGAAGACAAAGTAGGTGAGCTCTCAACGTTTTGAAACTGAGTCTTTGGGCTAAGGAGGGGAAAGAGCTTTGGTGTTGAGTGTTTGCTATAAAGACAATTATTACCATACTTCTCAGCTGCTATGATTTAGGCGTAGCGCTCTGATTCTGACTCTTAGATTTGGCCTTACTGCTCCTACATTTATGATGCTCCTCATAAAGTTTGACCTGTTTATAGGTACATAAACTAAGCACATACAAAGAGTCACAAGCACTAACTATATAGTGCTCAGTATATATATTTATACAGAGAGAGACCTTCTGTTGTGAAAAATAAGAAAGTGCTTCTTCTTTCTAACCCTCTGCTATGATTTTTAATGTTTGGAGGATGAGAGAGGTTCATATTACTGGAACCATTCTGAGTGTGATATGGAGTTTTGCTCCCTTCTCAGGTGACGGGCAACGATGTTGATTGCTACCCATCTTGCTCAAGCCTCAGTGACGTTCCCTACTTGAAGAATTAAGCATGAATCTCCAGGCTTCCAGTACTGTGGTCTAAGACCGCAGAATCTAGTAAAGGGAGTTGTTCTATGTAGAAGTTATTATATTAACTCCCTTTTGTTATGCTGCTGTTTTGTGAGTTATTAAGGCTGCTTTATAATTTTGAATATCTGTGTCTAGTTGGGAATTAAATTAAAATGTCCAAGTCTGACACCCTAGAACCATTCAACTTTGCAGAAACCATCACTGAAACAGAGATTTGCACAGCTGAGATTTGCAGCAAAGCTTAACTAAAAAAGTGAGAAGGTACAGATAAATCCTTTACTTTATGCTGTGCAGCAGCATAGTTAGGGTTGGGAGCAGGGGCAGACACCCCGGGTGTAAAGTGTTATCGGGTAAGATTGGCTGATCCTGATCACTCATTAGTGCATACCGGCTCATAAATGTTGGTATTGTATTTGTTGTCAAACCTGGGCACACTAATACTCCATGTGTAGCCAAAAGTCTAGGAATTACTTGCTACAAATGTAGCAAGCAGATGATACAATTTAAAAGATAGAGTGTTTTCTCTTTTTTTTTTAATAAAACCAGAGCACTGTCCTACTCCATGCGTGGCATAAACTGTGGTAGGTGGTTGCTACAAATGTAGCAAGTAGTTTGCTGCAGTTTAAACAAAGTTTTTATTTGTATAACTTCAGCAGTTTAGCACTTAGTGTTCCATGTGCCTAAACTATACATACATGCATACATACATACATACAAATATTTCAAGCATTAGTGTCCTTCTCGCTTGCCAGTATACCAAAACACTTGTTTCCATAATGTGTCCCGACTGTACTAAAAAATATCTAAACTAGTACTTGAATTTGGTAGTCTGTTCCATGCATCAGTTGCTCTCTCAGCGAACTTATTACTACACTTCTTATTCCAGTAGAATCCCCTACATAGGTTGTCTGATGATTCTCTAGTACTTTTTGTTAACCCCAAACATTCCCACAGGTAGTTGTCTCTAAATGCCCTATATTCCTGAATAAGATCTCTTCTTAGATATCTTCAAGAGACACTGTACAAGTTCAGATATTTTAGTCTTTCATAATAACTTAAATCTTCACATCCATGGATGTCCTCGGTATATTTCCACTGTACTCTTTCCAGTTTACTCATGCTTGTTTTCTTATAAGTCTTACATATTGTTGTTCCATACTCAAGTTTGGGTCTAATGTAACTAACAAATAATGACTTCATCAGTTCTGATTTCCTAGAATTTCTAAATCTTTTTATACAACCTATAGTTCTATAACTATCATTATACAATGACTGGCCATTAATATTCAATAACGAGCACGCTGATTGGCTAGTCCAACCAGCGTGCCCATTGTAAATCTGAATATATACCAACGGGAAAAGGTCCGGTCGCCCAGAGTCCCATTAATATATGTCGTAATTCTTTTACTTTTCTTTTCTTTTTTTTTTTTTAAACCAAAAAGCAAAACAGAAGATGTTAAATGAACGAGGGAGACAGCACAGACAAAAATAAGAGGATAAACAGGTACATTCTGCAAAACGAAAGAAACACCTAATTATCCTTTTATTTTGTCTGTCCTGGCTCTCCCAAATGTAAAAAGTCTCCCAGTTTCTTTCTTTACCTCTCAATAAATTAAAAAAAAAGAAAAAAACAACGGAGATCACAAGTCCCATACGCATGTTTAGTACATCAGAAAAAGCCCCAGGATATCAGAAAAACTCAGAAGGGCAGCACAGAGGCATTATACAAGGACATTATTTAAGAAAAGTAAGTATTTTTTTCTTAAATAATGTCATTGTATAATAGCAGTAACCTACGGCTGGGTGTGGGCAAAGCTGGATTTACCCATGGCTGGCTTTGTTTGGTCACTCGGCTTCGCACTTGTGACCAAACCACACCAACCATGGGTAAATCCAGCATTACCCACACCCAGCTGTGGATTATTGCTTAATTAGCCAATTGGCTGATATGATTAGAAAAACTCAAAGCTGGAGCTACCTGTATACCCAGGCCCTTAAATCAGTCTACAGTTTCAATCATTGTGTGCTGTAATAAACATTCACCTTTCAGTTTATGTCTCCCAGATCTCATCAGCTTAGTTTTTGATGTATTTATCAGAATATTATTCTCCTGTGCCCAAATGGTTAATTTAGTCAAGTTATTTTGTAGACATGCCTTATCTGTAACACATGTATTAATTTTACCCAATTTCAGGTAATCTGCTCATAGATGGTAGAACACCTCAGATGAAAAAGTTAGGTCTAAATGATACAATCTAAACAAGTATGGACCTAGGACAGAGCCTTGTGGAATACCCTGACTATAACCAAGAATTTCAGCTGTCCAGTTGCTGTATGGTCCTACTTGTAAGCCATGCAGCTGTCTATCTTATCAAGAGTACATTGAAACCTAGTTGCTCTAATTTATTGATCAATGTTTTGTATATGACCCTGTCAAATGCTGAAGTTAAATATATATAAATTATATCGCAGCACAATGTTTCATTCATAGCTGTTATTATATTGTTATAGAACATCATGTTACAGGTGGTAATAGATCTATTTCAACGTCTGCATGCTGATAAATGGTTTCAAGTCCCAACCTTTCCAGTTCTGACAATAGCCTATCAAATATTAGCCTCTCCATTATTTTTCTACAATAAGAAAGTAGACGTAAGAGTCTATACAACTATGGGTTTGTCCTACTCCCCTTTCCCTTAAAGACAGGTTTAATAATCACATCTCCAATCTTGAGGAATCTCCCCATATTTATATGACCTGAATCTAATTTGGCCACACTAGCCAAGGGTAACCACTAGGCATTCTTTGGCTACATTCGCAACCTCAAGGATAAATCCCAGATTTGCAGTGAACTTTTTGTAAATGGCATAACATATACTGAACCTGGTGATATTGCCAACCTGCTGGCAGATAGGTTCATTGAGAATTTCTCCCCCCTGTCACTGCCCAATATGCCACAAGACATTGCTCCCACAAGTCCTCCCCAGAAATCTCCAAGGAAAAGGCCCTCAATGCCCCTTCCAAGGCAAAAAACACAACCTGTATGGGACAAGACCACATCCCTGGCTGCATCCTAAGCTGCTTATAGCAGGAGCTAGCAGCACCGCTGAGTACCCTCTTTAACCACAGTTTAAGCACTAGGTATGTTCTTGCAGATTGGAAAACTACTACTGTCATCCCCCTCCACAAAGAGAGCTCCTCTGCTGGCCCCAGGAATTACAGACCAATAAGTCTGACCAGACTCATATACCAGGTCATGGAGAGAATCATCATGGACCTCATCAACAAGGATATAGGTGACCTAGACCCATCCCAGCTTGGTTTTGTCAAAGGGAGATCATGCCTTGTGAAGTTGGTGTACTTCTTTGAGACAGTCACCAAAGCCCTGGATGAAGGCAAAACTGTACATACTACCTATTTAGACCTAGCAAAGGCCTTTGACACCATTCCCCAGTCAGGCATCATTGATAAACTTACCCACCTGAATGCAAACCTGTATATATTTAGGTGGGTTGCAAACTGGCTCACCAACAGAGAACACACAGTTAAAATAGGGGACTCTTCATCCACCTTCAGACCAGTAACCAGTAGAGTACCACAGGGCTCAGTACTGGCACCCCTATTGTTTGGAATTTACTTTTCTGAAGTACAGGCCAAAACAAAAGGCATGTGGCTAACAAAGTTTGCAGATGATCAAACTGTCACTCTTCAGGAAGGTCTTACTCAAACTAATAACTGGTGACAAAGTCATGGGCTCAAGCTAAATGGCAAAAAGTGCATTGTCATCCCCTTTGGCAAGGGGATATCCATGCAAAGTACCACATTAACAACAACATCTTAAGTACCCAATCTGTGGTAAGAGATCTGGGCACACAGATTGTCAGCAACCTCTCCTTCGACCGTCATGTTTCCACAGTCGTAAGAAAAACATTTTACTTTGACCATCTCATCAATACAGGCATTGCCTCCAGAAAAAAAGTGGTTATAAACTCCCTGTACTACCCCCCCATTAAACCAATTATAGAATACAATGTGCTTTTTGCTATGTACCTCGCCAGGCACTTCCAACAATTGGAGAGACCTCAGAGGTACCTCACAAAGAAAATTCAAGGCATCCAACACCTGTGCTATGCTGATAGACTAAAATCCCTGTCACTATACTCTGTGTCCTACAGACTACTCAAAGGTGACCTCTGCCTAGCCTATAAGGCAACCGTGGTCCCTGTCCTGATGGAAATGCTACACATTAGCAAGACAAGTGGCACTTGCTGCACTTGCTCTAGCGACCTCAACATGAGAATTGACATTAACAGAACCTGCAGGAGAGACAGGTTCATCTCCTAAAGGCTCCTCGTACTCTGGAATAAGCTTCTGATTTTAATAAAACAGAACCCTTCACTGACCCTCTTCAAACATAATCAGGATAATTGGATGGGGAATCGAAATTCACCCCTGGGGTTTTACCTGTATTTCTTCTGGACAAGGGCAGCAGGTGTTAAATCAGGTCTACTAATAACACCACTAAAAGAGGGAAAAACTTGGCTAGGTTTGTAAGGGCCTCAGGGCCATTAGCTTAGTAACCTGCTATCATCCTATGACCTAGTAAATAGTAGATATAATGGTACTGTAAGTTCTTGCTGAAGTGTTCTCAGGTCATTATTACTAATACTGTCTCCTCCCTGTGCTTTGTTTGGATCCAGTTTGCACAGTTCTTTTTCAATATAATCTAATTTGATTCCAGTATCTGAGGTTACCTGGACGTCACTAGGACAGCTTATCATCCCCTTTGTAGAGCCCAACTGTTTTACATAATATTTTGTAAATATATCTATAATCTACTGTGTCTGAGAATAAAATTTAGAATCTGCACACAGTTTATCAATTTGTATGTCTATACTCCTTCCACATCTTATATATCCTGTTATGTTGAATATCTTTATATAAATTGTTTTCAAATTTTTCTTGATCTTGTCTCACACTTTGCTTAATTTGTTTGTCCAGCTTGTTTATTTCAGTTTTCAAAGTTGTAGTTCTACCCCTCTTACATTTCTTATATTTTTTTTCTCTCTCACCTTAATCAAGTATCTTGTACCCGCGGTAGTGGTGCTGCGGTAGCATTGTCACCTCACAGCAAGACTTTGTCCCGTTCGATTCTCAGCTAGAGCGTCTTCTGTGTGGAGGCATGCATGAATGGGCGTGCCTTCGTTGAAGGATGTGTGCCAGGGCTGGTAACTCAGCATGTAAAAATCCACTACCAAACATTAGCAGACCGGAGTTCCGCTGTGGCGACCCCTAACATAAGATAAGCCAAAAGACACAACAACAACCTTAATCAAGTATCTTATTTTTATGTAACTGTATCCCCAACACTGTATGCATAGATCCTGATGGTAAACATTTTTTTTGATTTGTTACATGCAAGCCATTTCTTTTTCAAAGCTTTCCACACATTCCATCTGCAGTTTTTCCACTGAACACCTCACTTCAGTTAATTTTACATAGTGACTGTTTTGCTTCCATATAATCTGTGATTAATCTTCTGCGCATTGGTTTAGATTTCAGTTTGGCAGAATTATCTAGCAACAAATTAACCTTTATAACCCCATGATCACTGCACATCAACAGTGGTAAAACTTGAAGTACCAGCAATTTCTTTAGGAACACAAACAGTGTCTAGTATGTTTCATTCCCTGGTAGTTTTTTTTTACAATCTGAAGTAATTGTTGTTCCTGAATATACCTTGTGAATAATTGTGTTACTAATGGTGTGGAATCAATATTATTCCAGATTGTTTCTGTAAAATCAAGTCCCCAGCTAATATTATTCTTCCCTCCTGTTTTTCATGCAAGAAATGTATGAATTCCTCTGGGTCATCATCACTTTACTTTGGTGGTCTGTACACTCCAACAATTGTTATATGTTCCAGGGTTGTCTTTATTATCACAGTTCCACAGTGTATAGTATTGGTGTTATCATTGAACATGTAATAATCACAGATCTCGTAACTATCTTTAAGCCCACCTCCACCTGATTTTTTTAGAATGTCTGTTACAGTAAAAACATTTATACCCTGACAGAACTGGTTTCCCATCATTGTTCTTTAACCATGTTTCACAAACAATAACAATAGCAATCTTGTGGGAACACAGCAAATTGTGCAATTAAAAAAACTTTATTATTAATGCTCCTAATATTAACAGTCATCAGAGATGCATCAAACGTTGCTATCTGTGAACTGTTAAACTTTTGACCTGGCAAAAATCCTGCCTAGTGTTTATCAAATATTGCAAAATATCTCCTGCAAAATTTCTCTTCCCTGATCTTGACAAATGCATGCCATACTATACTGTCTGAACACGTGTGCCCAAAACTAGGCTTGGATGCTCTACATATTTCCATTTTTTAAAACAGGACATTTTTCCATGCATTAACCCAAAAAAACTTTGCATTCACGATGACCTGATTATCCTTTCTATATGTAATTTGTGAGAAATACGTCCTAACACCAGTACAGGCTGTACTATTGAAGAAGGCTTTAAGTTCCCGATGAACAGTCAGAGTCCTTGCAAATGAGATCATTTGTACTGAGATGAATAAAAACAGATCCATGCATCCTTACATTAAGGCATTCCAAGGCTTGTCTCACATCTTCTATTTTTGCTTCTGGCTAGCATAATACTTTTTGATGTTCATTATCTTCGCTAATGTAGGTATCATTTCCTCAAATAATTGAATCTCCAATTACAAGAATATCTTTTCTGACTACAGTAATATCTGCTCTATCAATTGTTACAAAGGAATGATCACCATTAGTCTTATTAATCCCACTTTCACTACGTATTACATTTGCTTATCATTCAGTTCACATCCAGCAGGTTTTGTACATCCACTGTTTGAGCGATGTAGTCAACATCTGTCTTAATCTTCTTTTTTCTTGCAGTAATATTCTTCAATCCTTCCACTTTCTTGATTTCTTCCTTTTCACCTGCCCTTTGGCTCTTTTTTTACCTTCTCTTTTGGAAACATGATGCCAAAAATGTTTCATTCCCTGTAACCTGTGCATTACATAACAAAGCAGTGTCCTTTTTAGTACATATTCTCTTTACGGACATTCTTTTTCTTCCTTGTAGTTTGTTGTGAACTTCTTCCTTCATTTTTTTTGTTCCTTCTAAACACACTGAATCCCCAGATTGCTGAATACTTGCATCCAGAATTCCAAAGTTGTCAGAGGTATTGTCTTGTTTCATAGGGTTTGAATGATCTTCACAGACAATAGACACATCATTTCCTAAATGTGTTCTGTTTATTCTATGCCTAGCATTACTTATCTGACCAGTCCAGTCATTACTATATGAAACAACAGTTCTCCAAGCCATGCCAATTGCACAAGTGCAATCATCATCAGTAGGTCTAGATTTACCTCTAACAATGGTAAGCAAATCATCCAACTTTTGACATGAGGAACACAGGTCACCAGTGTTATCAGGTGTTACATTTAAATATGCATAGCATTTATTATACTGTACAAGATATTTGTGCTTTAGCAAATCATTAATGGCATACTCATTTAAGGAATCCATATTCAGCTTCAAAAGAATAAAACAGTTATAAAAGAAAAGAATAATCAAAATCAGTAATCGCAGAATTCAAAGAGAACTTAAATCAACTTCTATGAGAAAAATCACACAAGCAATATACAACTAAATACTAAAATAAGCACGGTAAAGTTGTTCTGACTGTACAAGTTCTGAAAGTCAGACAAAATCTGTAATTTTTTTATGTGCGCAGTAGCTTCTGCTCACTATCACTCACAGTTGCACTTCTTTTTAACAATAAAGATCAATAAATCGCAAACCAAGATAGGTTTGTTTGGATAAGCAAAAGCCAAAAGATGAGCCAGCAAACTGTGAGACTGAAATAATGCTTATTCAATGAAAAAACAAACCGGTTTCGGCTGGTATACACCACAGCCTTCCTCAGTGTGACTAAAATTCATTGAAAATGATCTTTTATAGATGTATTTTAATTGAGTCAAACCTGTGATTGGGTAATCAAAATTGTACACCATTGTATACCAGCCGAAACCGGTTTGTTTTTTTCATTGAATAAACATTATTTCATTCTCACAATTTGCTGGCTCATCTTTTGGCTTTTGGATTTCATATTACTGCAGCCGAGCAATTGCCTTTCGTGCAGTGGGAATTCCTTTGATGTAACACTGACTTTTCTTATTCCTTGCCGGGGGTCTGTGAGACTGGTGTGAGCTGCATGTCTTATCTGCAACTCACAGCAAAAAAACTACAATTTGCTGATTGGAAATTGGATTTATCCACTTTTTTTTTTTTTTTTTTTTTACAACTTGGCCATATATTTGGTTTTTCATTGATTAACAACAGTCCAGGTCATTTGTTTGGCAGAAGAACCTTTTTGTTACATGAGGCAGTCTAGCAGCAGAAGGAGAAATTAAGTCTACACGAGCCTTCAATTTTTTTCACTATTGCTATGTATGCTTCTACATCTACGGATGCTTCCTGACTTTGGGTAAATAATAAAAAGCCTTTGAGGCTTCTGGCTACATTATTTAAAGTACGCTTTTGGTTGCTAAACTCAAGTTAAAAAGGGGCATCTTTTCAGTCCATTCATCGCCTTTTTCAATTGCCGTTTTTATTATGTACTGTGTTGCTCATGTTTGGGACTAAAACAACCACATGTGGTTATATTTCATATGATTTTTTGAGCATTTGGGTGACTTTGTGTATATGCGTACACGTTTTGGTGCTTACTAGTTCTGACTGTTCTTCTGGCTTTCCGGCCGCCATTTTTACATCGTGACCAACAGTTAGTACAAGAACGGAGCTACTTTTGGTATTAAAGGCTTCTTTGAAGATTAATAGATCATATATATATATATATACTAACCAACATTCTAACTTTAGTACATCGGGATTAAGGGATCTGTATTGGACTATATATGAGGAATGTTTATGCTGTGAGATACAAAGGGTCTGGATGACGTGTTTGGGACTTTTTATGCCAAAGTACAGTCTGTTTCAAAGATTTTGAACATATAACAACAGGGAAATTTTTGTTGTTAAATTGCATGCTATTTTCATTTAAATAATATCTGCTAAAATTTTTTGTGTTTTTGTATCACAATATACATATTGTCAAAAGAAATTATACTGTTCTAGGGGCAGTTAAATATGCGATGACTATTTTTTGAAGTGCTTAAAACCAAACTGAACTGTTAATCTAGTTTAGTTAAATTTTTAGATAGTATGTAAGGAGTCTGCTATTGTTTTTCTTTCATATATCTGTGTATTTAGGATTTAGATAACTTATTACATCATATGCTTGATTTTTTATAGCAGTATCCCAACTTGACAACAATAGCACACATACACTAAAATACATTTTTCTCTTGTTAGATTTAGGCAAGCATCATCTCTATATGTGTGTCATGGTTCAATATGCAAATTGATGAAGAGACCACATTTTTGGCATCTATCAATGTGGATACTGGCATTAATAATTTTTGTTGGATGTCCCCCAGGCTTTAAAGGCTTATTTTTTTTTTTTTATAACATTTGATGCCAGTGCTTAGATGATGGTTATTTACAATTGTTTATGGTATGCCCTATCTCCAGATTTCCAATTGGCTCCTCAGCTAACTGACCATTTTTATCTTTTGCTATTCACGACCAAATTCTTTGATCTGTATTCTGGTATTTCATATGATTAATATTTAGACCAACACATTATACCATATCGACCACAGGCCAGCTATGTGTATGGCAGCCAGATTTGTAATGGACGTAGCATTGTTCTGAAAACCACTAAGTGGGTCACAAGACCAAATCTGAAAACTGGGTTCAAGGAAAACACAAGGGCTACTATTGTTCATTCTATTATTAATACAAGTATTAAGTACCAACTGGAATAAAATGGCTTTGCATTGCCATTGCATTTGGCAAGGGCTAATTTTGCCGTTAAACATTTGCATATATAGATATTTAAAGGATTTACTAAGTAGATCCATAATAAGTGTCTACGGATTCGCAGACTAATTTTTATAGGCTGTTGGTTGGTCTATATTAATATTCATTATCAATAAAGAAGTTTTTTTCAAGTTATAATTTGTACCACAATGGAACTAACAAAAATATTAACGGGTTTGTCAGCTGATAGGGAGGACTTGGGAGTCTTTGGATTGGATAGTACAAACAATAATGATCCAAATGTGGTTACCCTAGGCCTGGAATGCAGTTGTGGCTTATGTTTTGATAAACTACAAAAGAGCATGAGGTCTCTCAGGTCTCATGTCTGGCATTCCAAACTCTTTAAAGCATATATGGCCAAAGGGATCACACCAAGGGGACTACGGATTAAAACACAACCATTAGTTAATGAGGCTGATGATGAGTTGAACAAACAATGGGGGGGACATCCAACAACAAGCTACTATGGGTTTCGTTGAAGCCCTGGCTAAATTCCATGACAGAGTCATTGACCGACAAATTGTAGAAGTCTTAAATTTCATTCCTGGCTTCTTGGTTACAGAAGATCTTTTAGCACAAGATGTAATGTCATTTTGTAGACTTATAAACCTTAGATTGCATTTTGAGGACTATACTGACCTTGGTGTGGATAATGAATTCATTCATCTTAAATCTAGGTATATGCCTCCCATGAATCCCACAGTACACCAATTTCAAAGTAGTGTTCTCAAAGATCTACACTATCACAAGGGTGAATTTACTTACAAACGAAACAATCTCTCAAAGATCGAAAGAGGTGCACTATTTGAACTACAAAACAACAAGGACATTGTCATTCTTTCTGCTGATAAAGGTGAGGCCGTAGTGGTAATGAATTGGCTTCAATATGATGCAGAAGCAAAAGGACAACTTCAGGACAGGCGGTATTATCTTGAGATGCCCCTGGACCCCACCTTTAAGTTTAAAAAACAGACAGATGAATTTCTATTATTAGCTAAGGAAGAAGGTATCATTAGTGACAAAGTCATGCAACATCTTACCATTAAAGATCCCATGAGCCAGTATATTTATTTTTTGCCCAAAATACACAAGGATCCTGTTAAACCACCTGGGAGACCAATTGTGTCTGGGAGAGGCTCTATTACTGAGCCATTGTCATTATTTCTTACTAAACAACTTAAACCTTTATTGAGGTGGGACAGGTCACATATACAAGATACTACTGAATTTCTCAAAATCATCTCAGACACCCAACTTGAACCCGAATGGTTGATGTGCACTCTAGACGTCAGAGCCCTTTATACTAACATTCCTCATGCTGCTGGCTTAGAGGCCCTTGAATACTGGTTAAATAAATCAGAATTGCATCAGCCAGAATTCAATACCTTTTTATTAGGCCTGACAGAGCATGTCCTAACCAGCAATGTCTTCTTCTATCAGAACACCTGCTATTGGCAAATTAAGGGGACGGCTATGGGGGCATCTTTTGCCCCCATTTATGCTGACCTTCTTATGGCCTTTATTGAGGAACAGCTTATCTATGATGCAGGCCATAATTTGTACCAGAGAGAGACTGACATATGGAGGCATTATTTGGATAATTGCTGGATGGTATGGAGGTCGGTTGCAGAATATTTGTCTGAATTCATTGAATATTTAAATGGAAATAAATGGGGTTTACACTTCACGGTTAACTTTGACATAAACACAATCACTTTTCTTGATGTTTCTATTTCTAGGAAATCAGATCACACTTTATGTACTGAAGTTTTCCGGAAGTATCCCCAATATAACACCCTCCTCCATGTATCCAGCTTTCATCCATCTCATATAACAAAAAATATCCCCAAATCCCAGTACATTAGAATGAGACGTATTTGTTCCAAGGATTCCACTTTTCAGGAATACAGACAGGATCTGACTCGCAGATTCAGGGATAGGGGCTATCAGATAGGACATGTCCTACAGGCCAGCAATTGGGCCAATACACTCAAAAGAGAAGACCTTTTGGAATATAAACAACATGAGCACAGGCTGTCACCTATCAGGTTAGTGACTGCTTATGGTAGGAA
Source organism: Protopterus annectens (assembly GCF_019279795.1). Classification (NCBI taxonomy): domain Eukaryota; kingdom Metazoa; phylum Chordata; order Ceratodontiformes; family Protopteridae; genus Protopterus; species Protopterus annectens. The sequence continues at coordinate 780,344,351 of NC_056739.1, read as the reverse complement.
TTCCAATTTGTTAATCAATAGTGTACAAAGACACTGGAATATTCTACAGAGTGATCACAACCTAACTAATGTTCTATCAGACAGATGCTATTTTTCATTCCCTAAGGGCAAAAATCTAGCTTCACACTTCAACCATTATAAACATTCACATTCCAGAACATCCTCTCAAGAAGTACAAACTACACTAATGGGTGAGGTGCTCACAGGATGCTACCCATGTGGTCACTGCACTCATTGCAACAAAGTTTTTAAGTCCAAAGAATTTACAAGTAAGAACGGTGGCACAGTTTACGACATCAACCTTTTTGCCAATTGCAGTAGCGAATGGCTGCTCTATTTAGCTACATGCAGCTGTGGCGCCTTCTACATAGGTCAAACTTCACGGCCCCTTAGACTGAGAATTTCTGAACACACTTGTGACATGAGGAATAAAAAAACAAGTAGTGCTTTATTTAAACATTCCACAAAACATTTATCTGCCAAGTTCAATTTCATGGTCATAGACATTATAAAAGGGAATAAATCCAACAAAGCAGGATGGCATTCCATTCTTGATACAAAAGAAAATAAGTGGATTGTTAAACTGGGTGGTTTATTCCCACCTGGATTAAATGAACAGTTTTGATTACCCAATCACAGGTTTGACTCAATTAAAATACATCTATAAAAGATAATTTTCAATGAATTTTAGTCACACTGAGGAAGGCTGTGGTGTATACCAGCCAAAACAGGTTTGTTTTTTCATTGAATAAACATTATTTCAGTCTCACAGTTTTCTTGCTCATCTTTTGGCTTTTGGATTTCATATTACTGGAGCCGTGCAATTGCCTTTCATGCAGGGGGAATTCCTTTGATGTAACATTGTTTGGTTAAGCTCTGGATTATCCTATCTGCAGTCTGTGAATAGCCACTTGGAATGGCTAGAGCTTGCCTGTCTAAAACCTATCCCTTTCTAACAACCAGCAGTGAAAATTAAAGGTAAAACAAGAAAATATAAGTCAAATAGAGGAGGGCAAAATCATTCACACTGCCTACCTTGACCTGGCCAAGACATTTGACACAATACCACATGCAGACATTGTTGACAAACACAGGAGGTTAGGTACAAACCTATATGTCACCCAGTGGATAGCCAACTGACTCACAGACAGGCCCCAGGAAGTTAGAACTGCGGAGTCAAACTCTACAAACAGACCAGTCACAAGTGGAGTCCCTCAGGGATCAGCCTTTGGACTGCTCCTTTTTGGCATTTACTTTTCAGAAGTCAAGGCCAATGTCAGTGCTCTCTGGCTACCTAAATTTGTAGATGATTGGAAATTAGAAGCTGTCACTGAATGTCACACTGACACAAATGTTCTTCAGGATGGGATGACACAGACAAACAGCTGGTGTCAGAGCCAATAGTATCCTTTGAGAAGTCATCCATCCCTGGTAACTATCATATTGACAACACACCCCTTAGAGTTGACCCAGTAGTCATGGACTAAGGGACACACATTGATGGTAATCTAGCTTTTGATCATCATGTGTCTACAGTGGTGAGGAAATCATTCTATGTTGCTCAACTTATAAACAAAGGTATGGCATCTAAGTCCATAAAAGGGCATGCTTTCATTGAGGTGTTCATCAAGGGAGATGCTCCAGCTGGCACACAGGGGCATATCCCCCTGTGAAACTGTGTGCCCCAGCCCCTGGCCCCCCTTAATAAAAAATAAAGTCAGTCTCTCTTTTTACCATAACACTAGTCTGGCAGTTAGAACGTAAGGTTAAACCTCTATGTACTTAATAAGCTACTTCATGTGCCCATGGTATACGGTTTGATTCCTCACATCTTCCATTCATACAGTGCTGGGTCACCCCTGAAAAAGAGTATATTGTACAGTGAATTTACCAGGGTAACAAATACAGAAAACAAAATAATATTTAAAAAAAATTTCCTTTTGGGGCCTTTGCCCCAACCTTCAATGTTTTTGGATTTGTTCAGAAAGTTTCTGAGAGATATTTTGGCCTGTTTCTTGTAAAAGCTGTTGTTTTCTGGCAAATTGTTGTGGATTGCAGTCTCAAAATAATGTCAGATCTAGGTTTTCATACTCTTTATCCTTCAGAAAATACTTGCTAATATAACGCTTTTTTATTCTAGCAACCTTTTAAGTATATAGGAGAAATATTTGAAATAAGTTACTGATTTTGTGTTTGTTACTGATTCTGTTCTTAAACACGTCTATTAAATTTTTGTTTCTGATTCTTGACCTAAGAAGTCGAGAGGGCAGAGGGGAGATGCATTATATGGTTCTTACAGCTGAGATACATTTCTGGGCCATTATTTATGAATTTATTCATTCACTTGATATCAGGCAATATCTGAGGTGTATAGTCAAACAAGTGGCTGTAATTGATGGGTGGTTGTGTGTGTGTGTGTGTGTGTGTGTGTGAGTGTGTGTGTGTGTGTGTGTGTGTGTGTGTGTGTGTGTGTGTGTGTGTGTGTGTGTGTACCTGCACATGATAACATTCTCAGCTGGTCTTCACTTTTTTCCTCTCATATTGTGGTCTATTCCTTATAGAATTTGTGGCTTTCTGGTCAACTGCTGTGGACTGCGAATTTCAGACTTCATACCCTTTGGAAAATGCATGTTAACGCAAAGCCTATTATGCTAGCAACTTTCTAAGTATATAAGGCCAATATTTAAAATCTTTTCTTGATTTTGGTTATTTTTATCTAATTCTTGAACAAAATGGTTGGGAGGGCATGGGAGTGTAAGGTTCTCACAACAGCGAGCTGAAATACATTAAGTATTTGTTCATTAATTTTATATTAAGAAAACAGCTGATATGCATGCAGTCATACAAGGGGTATAATTGATGGTCACATCTGTGTGTGTGTGTCTGTGTGTGTCTAACTACATGGTTCTTGTATCATAGAGTAGTTATAGTGTAAAGGAAGGAATTTCTTATAATGAGCAGGAGCATCATCATGTTCTTTGGATATTATCCTTGATTCCCTTGTTTTGTTGAATGTTGACAGCGTGTTTATTATTTAGCTGAAAAATAATTGGACAGCAAAAAGTCCACAAGTTTAATGTTAATGTTTTAACTATGAATACATTTTTAATTTAGCACAACAAAAATCGGGTAGGTACAATGGCAAATGTCAGTCACTCGCATAGAATTCCAAGCGAATAAAGTATTCCAAAGTATATATAGTCGTAGTTAAAGCGTTGTTGTTACCCTCTGCTGCCTTCCAGCACAACAATAGTATAGTTCACAGCTACTTTCACATTACTATAAATAGAGTATAAAAACGCTTTAAATGAATGTAACTAGCAACGTCAACTGCCCTTCGGCGCAACGATAGTACAATCCAACAGCAGTTTTCACTTCACTATGGATAAGACAAGAGAGCACTCGTTCTATATTCCTCAAATATTTTATTTTTGTAAAACTTCCTGCTATTACGCTAATTAAAATGCCGTCACTAGCTGTAATATATAAACTAACAGAAGGTGATTTTACAATTAATAAGCTACGCAACCATGTATATGTTTTGAATCTGAATATATGAAATTTTTTAAATATATACATATCACGAGATATCTATGCACATAAGTAGATATTCATCTATTTAATATGTATGTAATTAATTATTATATTAAGTTTTTTATAATAACATTAGAAATTGTTTGCATTTTAATTAGCGTAATAGCAGGAAGTGACCTCAGTGTCTATGATAGGAAGTAGTATTTAAATGTATTAATTGTGAATATATGTTGTAATGGCCTGAGGAAGCCTACGGGTGAAAGCGCTAGCCAAGTTTTACAAAAATAAAATATTTGAGGAATATAGAACGAGTGCTCTCCTGTCTTATCCATAGTGAAGTGAAAACTGCTGTTGGATTGTACAATTGTTGCGCCGAAGGGCAGTTGACGTTGCTAGTTACATTCATTTAAAGCGTTTTTAATACTCTATTTATAGTGATGTGTAAGTAGCTGTGAACTATACTATTGTTGTGCTGGAAGGCAGCAGAGGGTAACAACTACGACTATACATACTTTGGAATACTTTATTCGCTTGGAATTCTATGCGAGTGACTGACATTTGCCATTGTACCTACCCGATTTTTGTTGTACTATTTATCTGTGTTACTTCTACAGGGCAAGGTACCAACGAAGCAGTAACAGTTTTTTACATTTTATTTTTCTTATACATTTTTAATTTAGCTTTTTTTTTTTTTTTTTTTACAGGCATGCAGGTGAGAAATGCACTATGTTTGGGCTACAGCGGTTTGCCAGGCACTTAGATCTCATGAGTAAGGTTATGGGCTGTTAATGAGCTACTTCCTATACTACAGGGTTTGATTCTGTCAGCCTTTGTTTATCTTCCATGTGACTATGAACAAGTCACTTTAGCAGACACTTGTGACCAGGTTGTTAGCAAATGGGCTACATATTTGTCTTTTTAATCCTTGCCTCCTTCATACAGCTGTTAATTAATGCTTCACTATATGATATTTTATTACAAAGTCCATCAGGTCTGTTGTAGTTTAATTGAGTGCCAGATGCATTTTCAATGCATATGAGCTTAAGGTAACAGAAGTTTACTGCTGCTCATGCAAAGTCTTGTTTTAGTATGAGTATTTTGTTTAGCAAGTGTCTGTGTTTTTGCTATAAAATTTTAACTAAGTTTTGAATTAAGTCTAAATCGCTGACACTGCAAAACAGGTACAACCTGTTTTTGAATTTTTGTTAAGAGATTCTTTTCCTTTTCTACTGAGGCAAAATTGTCTTTGTGCCATTCTCCCATTTCTATTTTATTGTTAGTTACTGATTTGATTCATTTCAATGTAGCATACTAACACTTATCCAAACCATAATCCATGAGCATGACAAATTTAATTATTGTCTGTGTTGTGCATGTTAACAATACATGTAAAATATACACAATATTAGACTGCGGGATTTAGTGTTTTATTGTAGAGAGTATAGGGAAAGTGATTCCAGGTGAATTGGTACCATGCGTTCTATACTCTATTGTGCCTTTTTATTTGGTCTTCAGATGACCCACACACCCCATCAGCTACTCTGCCCTTGTGTGTCCCAACAAGAAAGGAAAGAAACTTTGAGCTACCAGTAACAACTATACAAGCATTGTGTGACATAGCCTGTTTTACCAAGGCCCTGAGGCCACTCTTTGCACCCATAGTGTCATCAAGGCCTCAGATGCTGCACATGGTGTCCAGTATATCACCCAAATAAGCTTCTGCTCCATCAATTGCCAGAAGAAATGCAGTGCACAGGTTATCATATACAAAACGCCTGTATTCAGGAGGTTCCTATGTTTCCCACATGTGGCACATGTGCAATCTATTCCAGTGTTTCACGTTGGCTAACTTCTTCAGAGTTATCTATTTGGTAGGTGTACACAATGCCAAAAAAGTATGGGTATGCAGTTCCCATGGTAGATGGCAGCAGGCCACTCAAAATGGTGTCCACTGATGTATGTTGGAGGTGATGCTGTATATGTCTTGAAACCATGGTTGATGCCCACCATCTGCAGCCCCCAGACTTTGGAGAAGGAGAAGACATATATCACTGCATTATTGCAGATGTGGAATATTGTCAGAAGTATGTTTGCACTTACAAGGGCTCAGTTCGGCTGATTGGATATATTTGGTGATGCACCACAGTGTGTCTTGGAGACCTGAAGTAGCACATTTGTGTTCTACACCGCTTTGCAAAACATGGCACTGTGAAAACAACTATGGAGTAGGACCATCACTGTGCTGTTGTACAAATCTGTAACAGCAGAAGAAGAGTCGGGTGAGGGGTCAGGGGGACTGGCTGTAGCAGTGCCCCTTGCAAGGCACAGACAGGCATAATATCTAGATACACGACAAAGAGGCAGTGTCTGGTCCACAATTATTGAACAGTCCATGGAGAACACAGAATAAAACTGCTGCATGCATTCATACAGCCATGCTATGTAGTTCAGTGTATTGACTGGTTACAGAATGCATAAAATGTACCATACCCACAAAGGCCAGAAGGCTTTGCAGGGCATGGTCACTGTCATCATTTGTGCAGATAATGTGAGACAAACTGACAAGGGAAGGCAGCACTAAGTTGGTGGAGGGCTGTGGAAGGTGACCATGATAGCCTTGCTGTTAGTAGCATGTGGCCTTCTGATATGAGGAATGGAGGTATCTTTTCCAATGGATGGTGTAGCAGTATAGGAGCATATACTGGAACCCTGCTATACCCCCCCCAAATCTGATGAGGCTATAGATGATTGGCAGCAATGACCCTGTCAGTGGCTATTGTTAGGCATTGTACTTAGTAGTCCAACAGTGGCAAGAATAGCATGGACCTAGATCAACTGGCCAGGTGGGATGTCCACATGGTAGAGCCAGAAGAATGTCAGCCAAGACCATGTGAATATCCATGCACAGGGGTGGGGGATAAGAAGATGTGAGAGTGATGAAGTCTTTATCATTTGTGTATGTCTAGTATGTGACAATGTGTCTGGCCCTTTGCACAGACAGTATCCACACAGAGACAAAAGTGGACTTGTACATGGCCATCAGTGCCCAAAGAAGGTGTGTTTGTACTAAGTCTTTGTATGCCATGTCTTCATGTGTGTAGCAGTTCCTACACAAGTTGCTGTTCCTCATACAGACCATGCAGCACACTATCGGCATCTCTAAAATGTTGTGTGTAGTAGTTGTCTGTGCCTGAATCACTGACCTGCACATCCCCTAATTG